>NW_007859913.1:0-626 GCF_000696425.1 Galeopterus variegatus
TCTAAGTAAACTCATCAGACCAAGCTCATCGATCTAAGTAAAGTCATCAGACGAAGCTCATTGATCTAAATAAACTCATCAGAGCAAGCACATCGAACTAATTTACACATCAGACCAAGCTCATCGATCTAATTAAACTCATCAGAGGCAGCTAATCGATCTAAGTAAACTCATCACACCAAGCTCATCGATCTATGTAAACTGATCAGACTGTGCTCATCGATCTAAGTAAACTCATCAGACCGAGCTCATCGAACTAAGTAAACTCATCGGACAGAGCTGATCGATCTAATTAAGCTCATCAGACCAAGTTCATCGATCTAAGTAAACACATCAGAGAAATCTAATCGTTCAAAGTAAACTCAGCAGACCGAGCTCATCGATCTATGTAAAGTCATCAGACCAAGCTCATCGATCTAATTAAAGTCATCAGACCAAGCACATTGATTTAATTAAACTCATCAGAGCAAGCTCATCGATCAAATTAAACTCATCAGACCGAGCTCATAGATCTAAGTAAACTCTTCAGAGAAAGCTAATCGATCTAAGTAAACTAATCAGACCAAGCTCATCAATCAAAGTAAACTCATCAGACCAGGCACATCGATCTAAGTAAACTCATCAGA
>NW_007859914.1:0-626 GCF_000696425.1 Galeopterus variegatus
AGGATTGCTTTGGCTGTCTGGGGTCTTTTGTTGTTCCATATGAATGTTGAGATTTTTTTTTCCATTTCTGTGAAGAATGCCATTGGCATTTTGATGGTGATTGCATTGAATCTGTAGATCGCTTTGGGTTGTATAGGCATTTTCACAATGTTAATTCTTCTAATCCAAGAACATGGAATGTCTTTCCATCTTTTGGTGTCTTTAATTCTTTCAATAGTGGTTTGGAGTTCTCATTGTAGAGGTCTTTCCCCTCCTTGGTTAAATTGATTCCCATATGTGTGTGTGTGCGTGTGTGTGAGCGTGTGTGTGTGTGTGTATATGTGTGTATATATGTGTGTGTATATATATATGTGTGTGTATATATATATATTTTTTGTGTGTGTGTATGTGTGTGTGTGTGTGTGACTGTTGTAAATGGGCTTACTTTCTTGATTTCTCTCTCTGTTAGCTCATTATTGGATAATATAAATGCAACTGATTTGGGGGCATTTATTTTGTATCCTGCAATGTTACTGAATTTATTAACCAACTCTAAGAATTTTTTGAGAGAGTTTTTAGGTTTTACTATATATAGTATCATGTCATCTGCAAATAGGGGCAGTTTAACTTCATCTTTTCCAATCTGG
>NW_007859915.1:0-626 GCF_000696425.1 Galeopterus variegatus
AAAGAACATAACTGAAGAGAGGCTCAAGAATAAGGCAGGTGGGTTTAATAACAGTTCTGGGTTTAATAACAGTACGCCTAACTGCTGTTTTTGAGCCAGTTTATCTTCAAAATTACGTGACTGTTTTGAAGCAAGGCATTTAGTACATGTGTGTTCAATACCCTTACTCCAGTCTCTCAGGGACCCTGTGAGGTGGTGTACTGAACATAAAAGTTACTACATGGCACTCAAAGCAGGGAGTGCAAATTTCTTTTTTTAAAATAAATTTTAATTCTTTTATTGTAACATAGTTGATTGTACATATCTGTGGGGTACATATCTGAATATCAATACTTGTGTGCAATATGTGATGCTCAAATCAGGATAACTAGAATATTCAACAATACACAATGTAATTGTTTCTTGTGGCCCTTTACCAATTCCTCCCTTACACCCATTCTTCCTCCTCCTTTTCCACCTCTGGTAACCTCAGTTCTGTTCTTTCCTTTTGAAAGTTCACCGTATTATGGTGATTGTTGTATTTTTCTTTCTTTTTTTTTTTTGCTATCACTTATGAGTGAGGACGTACAATATTTCTCTTTCTGTCCCTGGCTTATTTCACTTCACATGATTTTCTCTAAGTTCTT
>NW_007859916.1:0-626 GCF_000696425.1 Galeopterus variegatus
CTGAAACACCCAGCACCCAGTCAGAAATGACAGTCCCCAAATCACATGCACTGATAACACGCGAGCTGCTGGTTGTTCTTAAGTGACATGCAAGAAACGTTTGAAGTTTGAAATTTGTTCATTCATGATTTCACAGTTGAATTCATTCATTCATTCATTCATTCACAAGCATCCATTGCCAGTCATGGGGAACATATGTGTGGTTGATTATTGCTCAGAGACTATCTTGATATCTTGTCTGTAAATTCCCTGAGATCACATCTTGCCTATTTGCTGTTATATCTCCAAGCATAGCATAGTGTGTGGCAGAGAGTGTGTCTGATGAAAGAGATATTGGGGTGGGAGCAAGAAAATTAAGGTGTGAGGAGTTTACGTCTATCCTGAGCATCTTGGGAAATATCTGAGCCAGAGTGGGAGCTCCATGAATGTTAGTTGTTTCCACGTACAGTCTCCAATCCAGCCTGGACAGGAGCGAGAGAAGTGGTTTCAGAAGAGGTGATGCTTCAGTTAGGCTCTTTAAAAAAGTTAAATTAAATAAAACAAGTAAAAATAAGCCAAGCAGGATCAAAGAAGTAGACAAAACAGGAGAGAGCATTTGAGAAGAGAAAATAGCAGAGGCTGCTCCT
>NW_007859917.1:0-626 GCF_000696425.1 Galeopterus variegatus
GGCTCCACTTGCTTCCAGGCCACCATTTTCTTGGTGTATTAGGGTCCTACGCTTGGAGGTGTAAAAAAAGAATGGTTGAGAAAGCATCTAGTTTCTAGCCCTGTGTCTGGCTTGGAAAAGGTTCTTCCTAAAACCCGTTTCTCTTTCCTTTTCCTTCTCCTTCCTGCCGGGTGTTTATGGACGCATCAAGTGTACCAAGCATGCGGGGGACACCAGCTTGACTCCATCCTGTGGCCACCTCCACTGAATCCTCATCCAGCAGGCCTGGAATAGTGCCTGGCCTGGAGCTCGGCTCCCAGCCTGCGTTCCTCTGGCCAACCACCGCATTCACCGACACCAGGGACGTCTTTCCCACCTACAGCTGTCACTCTACCGCTTTCTGCTACTGAAATCACAGTGGTCCCCTCCTATCAGTTAGATTAGGTCAGGACCCTTTAGCTTGACCTTCAAGGTCCTGCATCAGTGGGGCCCTTGTTCATTCAATGTTTCCACCCCTGTTCCCAAAAATGGGCCCACCCAGCTCCCCGCACCCCCCGCGCCCCCCGCACCATCTGTTTTCTTCATGTTGCTCCATGTACCAGGTACCCCTTCCCTACCTAAAGTTTATATTTCCGTCAGGATCAAGC
>NW_007859918.1:0-626 GCF_000696425.1 Galeopterus variegatus
CTCAAAGTTTATAAGGGAAAATTTCTTTCATTCTTTATGGAATTACATGTCTGTCCCTGAAATAAGCTCTGCTAGGGAGCTGTGTTTGGCCATTTGTAAGAGGTCATAATAAGGTCTTTTGTTTTGTAATGTGATGGAAGGTTTCTATAACTCTTTAGGACCCTGGTTTTAATTTAATAGTTTTCATTTTGTATTTTTCAGGGGTGTAAAGAAAAGTGGAATGGAGTGCTGATTATTCCTTATACTTCCTAGTAATTACATAGCCAACATAGGTTCACAATTTAAAAAAAGAATTGGAGAATAAGTCAAGGGACAGTTTAATGTTTTGTTTTCTTTAGAATATGTACTGTTTTTTTGCTGGATTAACTCCAGAACGCCTTCATATAAAAAGCTAAAGCCAGATAACCTAATGACAAAGGTAAATATAGACAAAAATATCAGAATCCCAGAGAATAATACAATTACTTGAAATAGAAGAAATATTTGAATTTTAAAAATTCAGAACAATGAAAGAATGAACTAACTTCTGGCTCTGTACGCTAGTGCTTTCCATAGGACATGTTCGTGTCACTATACCATCTCTGCTCCTACACCTTGGTGTCATGATGCTAGGTGAGTTGGCACAG
>NW_007859919.1:0-626 GCF_000696425.1 Galeopterus variegatus
GAGCCACACTACTGGCATCCAGTTAATAGATGGCCTATCGTGGAACTTTTCTTCACAGTCACGTGAGCTAATTACCCTAATAAATCCCTCTCATATAATTATAATAAATCCTATTGATTCTGTCTCTCTGGAGAACCTAGACTAATACGACCCCCAATTGACAACTTGGTTCTAAATCTGAGGAGTAAAATGTGCTTAAGAGAACTGTCCAAAACTGCAGCAGCATCCCCTAAAACTTTCCAAGAGGTGGAAGAGCCAACCTCTTTCAGCCCGCAGGCCCACCCTGCCTAATCTGTGTGATTAGAATGAGGAGAGGAGAGAATGGCTACATCAGAGTCTCAAATTCCATTTAATAAGCAATGCATTGGCTTTCCCCTTCCATTCTCATGGAGAGAGAAGAGGCTAAGAGTGGGTGAGTTATCTCTAGCTCCAGATGTGCAGTGGGGAGGCTCAGCAAGGCCCACATGTCTTAACAATTTGTTTGTTCCAAATGTTAGTGGCTCGACTTAGAATGGGAGGTACTTAATGTCTTTTTTATCTTGACAGTTCCGGAGGAACAGAAATAATACTCAATGTCTTGTTACATGTTTAAAGTGAAAGAATAAAATAATTATTTTTTATTTCCT
>NW_007859920.1:0-626 GCF_000696425.1 Galeopterus variegatus
ACACACACACACACAAATTAAGATGTTAAAAAAGAGACACTTGTCAACATAAGCTTTAGAAGCCACGTATAACCTGAGAGCATCTTCATCGGAGAAAAGGAGTGAGAATCTTCAGGAGAAACCACAAACACCTCATTTAACTTCATCTGCAGGAGCCATGAGCTGGGGGCACCATAGGGACTGGGCATGGTTCCTGAATTCTCTGGGCCTCAGTTTCCCCTCCCATGGACTATCAGCTTGAGCTAGAACAGCTCTGACAGTTCTCCAAGCTCTTGCATCCCATTCCTATCATGAGTGAGCTAACCCTTACACTTGCTCGAATCACATGAGCATACAGCTGGACATATTTAACCATGTTTTTTTTTTTTTCCTAGGAAAAATATTAAAACATGTCTGCCAGATGAAATAATGTATTAAAGGATTTATTTCAAAGAATGGTCTCCTTCCACTTTAATATGTGTTGAAAGAAATGCCTCATGTTTTGTGGAGTTTTTGAAACGTAAGGAGGGGGGAACATCTATGAGGGACAAAGACTGTGTATGAAACTCTCCATGTGACCATGGCTGACATCAAGTCCATGCTGCAGTTTGGTACAGGGGAGCAGTGGCCAGCCTACCAGGAATGAT
>NW_007859921.1:0-626 GCF_000696425.1 Galeopterus variegatus
GAAGAGAGCAGAGCTGTTGATGCTGATGTCAGCCAGCAGGTGGAGACAGATTGCTTTGGGGACCTGAGTTACAGATCCGTGTTCTGCTTAATATAGTAGTCACCGATGCTTTCAGTGGCTTTGTTAATGTGCCCTTTCCCTCCTCAGTTTATCAGTATACAAAGAGCAAAATAAACAACCGATAAAATATAATTCCTTCATTAAATGGCAAAGGGAAAAACTCAGTCTCTATCTGTTTGATGAAGTTCTCTGTATATAACATTTGGGCTTCAGAATATATATGAAACAATTCAAATGTTTCCTGTGGGTCATTTCTACCACTACTCATTAGGTCAGAGTTTGTTTTCCTTCCATTAATTCAGAGGCTAACTGAGAATGTGCTGTGATAGTCCTGGCTTGTGGACTGACCATGTTGTGCTCATGCAATGATTATGGCAAGTACACTGTGCTATAACTTTGAGTCTATGCAACTGAAACTCTTCAGACTTGGAGGTCTTCAAGGGGGAGATGCTTTTATTTTTGCATGCACCAGAGCGGCTCATCACACACAGTTAGCACTAAGAAATATTGGCCATGGGCCGGCCCGGTGGCACACTGGAGAGTGCGCCGCTTGGGAGCGTGGCGGC
>NW_007859922.1:0-626 GCF_000696425.1 Galeopterus variegatus
AACGCGCCAACAGGGCTCTAAAAGACATCCTTACTAAACTATCTCTGGAACTTCACCTTGATTGGATTCGCCTTTTACCCTTAGCCTTGTTCAGACTCAGGGTCCTCCCGAAGAAACCTTCAAACATCTCCCCTTTTGAAATTATGTATGGGAGGTCCCCTTTACCTCCAAGAATCATCCCTAAACAAGAAACCATTCCCTCCAATCTAGCTATCCCGTTACTCTCCCATCTTCGAGCTGAACTCTGGAAACACAAGGATTGGCTATTGCCTAATCCTACCTCCTCCCAAAACACCTCCACAGTACACCCTGGGGATTTAGTATTCTACACCTCCCCAGAGCCACAAGGTCCTTTAACTCCTAAGTAGGAGGGCCCTTGCCCAGTCATTCTTTGCACTCCCACAGCTGCCAAGCTTCCCTATCAAACAACCAAGTAACTCTGTGGATCCACATTTCTAGGTTAAAATCCTGCTTCCCGGTTTCACCAGTGGATTCCACAGACCCTATGCGTACCCTGCAAGCTCAAGACACACCCTTTCAAGAAACTGAAACGTTTGCCTGCACCCCTCATCCCTCTAACCCCCTCAAACTCCGTTTATCCTGACTCCCAAGTCTCCCTCCATTAC
>NW_007859923.1:0-626 GCF_000696425.1 Galeopterus variegatus
AATTGTGATATCCAATCTCTTGCTTACTACTGATTAGGGAAGCAATTAACATATGCTTGAACTGACCAAATAAATGAAATTTGAGCTACAGCTAAATAATAAGTAGAGAAGTTTTTAAAGGAATACATAGGGAGAATTCAGTGAAGAAAAAAGAGATTATGCCATGGCCTTGATGTGGGAGGGAAATGGCCTACTGAAGCAACAAGGCTCGTGGGCAGAGAGCAGAAGAAAGGATGTTGGAGAGGTGGGCAGAGACCAGTGAGACCTATTAGAGCTAACAGACCATGTTAAAGATTTTGATTTTTAACTGAAAAGGAGTAGGAAGCCATTAGATATTTTCAGCAGGAAATGATGTAGTCGGGTCTGCATTTTTAAACTCACTCTGTATTGAGCATATAAAATATACTGAAGCTGGGAGTAGACAGAGAATAAATAAAAGGTTATTACAATGGGCCAGGCAAGAGGTGGCTTGGACCAGGGTCAGGGTAGTGAACATGGAAAAAAGTAGGTAGATTGCAGAGCTATTTAACAGCTACTAGTTATGATAGTTTATTCTTCATTGGGAGGGTTGGGGGTGAGGATGACTCCCTGATTTCAGCCCACAGTGCTGTGAGGAACTGGGTGAC
>NW_007859924.1:0-626 GCF_000696425.1 Galeopterus variegatus
TATTGCAATCACACAGTGTTCATGAGCGCGGAAGCACGTATTTGGCCAATAAGGGCTAAGGGAAGGTTCCTGCAGACACTCCCTCCCTACTTCCTCCCGGCGCAGTGTTAGGCTGCCATGTTAATATGCCCTTGTGGGCCAATAATGGCGCCGCTTGTAATGTCACTTAAGCTGGTGTTAGTTTTTAAGGCCCAACAACTTTGACACAAAAATATTTTAGAGGATTTTTAAAGTCATAACAGCTTTCAAATACTGTTTTTCATCTCATTAAACCAAGTTACCCTATGCCTTCTAATTGTCACAAAATAGTTTTGTAATTTTTTCAGCTTCTGTATGACATTTTTTATGGAATCTGATAAACTTGAAATAGTTGGAGGCATTCAGTATTAGTAACTGAGGCACTAATTAGGAGCAATTAGCTTCAGAAACCCTTAGTAATTCAACCTGGATTTTAAGAATCAAACTTTTGTTGTTTTTAGTAAAAATATCATTTTCCTTAACATGCATATCATTATCACTACCTTGATCAAGTATCGATTAAGAAATCATTGAATTCTTAATAAATGGAAAAGGAATGAAAAAAATAGAAAATCGCTATTAGAAAAACATTGCTGTAAGGTAAGAAC
>NW_007859925.1:0-626 GCF_000696425.1 Galeopterus variegatus
ATCTATAGTTTAAATGACCTCTGCAAGTGATTCTTATGAACACTGAAGTTTGAGAACTAGGCTAGAAGGAGTTAAGCACTCCCATACATTGCCCTTAAGAAGGCAAATCAAAAAAGCTTTCCTGGAAAGCAGTTTAGTAGAACCAACCCTGGGTTAACCAAGTTATCAGATAAATTAACACTCTATTCCTTCTATAAACCACACTGCTGGCCAGGGCCCGTCAAATCCTTGATGCCAGTAGGTTACTCTTTGATCTTCTCTTGCCATTTTGTATTATCTGCCTACAAAGGGTCAGTTGTGTGTGTTTTTTAAAAAACTTTTATGCCATTTGTATTTGTTTTGTAATTGTTATTTTAAAAATATTATGTAGGGCCGAGCCCGTGGCGCACTCTGGAGAGTGCAGCGCTGGGAGCGCAGCAGGGCTCCCGCCGCGGGTTCGGATCCTATATAGGGATGACCAGTGCGCTCACAGCCCTTGCTGGCTGAGTGCAGTGCGGCCAGTCTCAAAAAGGACAAAGTAAATAAATAAATAAATAAATAAATAAATAAATAAATAAATATTATATAAAAGAAGAAAAAGTTATCTCAGAGAAGAGTAATTTGAATGCTTTGGACAGATTCTAAAG
>NW_007859926.1:0-626 GCF_000696425.1 Galeopterus variegatus
TCAGCTGAGAGGACCCAGAAGCATTAACACTCCAGTGCCAATGAGCACACCTGGCCCCCAGCCCTTGGTTTCTAATACCATTCTCCAATCAAAGGAGCCAGAGATCCATGGAGAGGTGGCTTGTTCTCGGGCTGGGGCAGGGACTATACAAGATGAGTCAGGAGCATCTAATAGGTCAATAAAGTGAGGAAATGCTTTTTAAAAATCCTACATTCTTAGGGGTTATCAAAAAGAAATAGGAACAAGCTAGAAGAGCCCTCAATAGCCAAAGCTGAAACTGTTTGAGCAACAAATAAATAACACAGCATTGATTATAACCCAAGGTATAAAATAAATATCCACGACATCATACTGATAAAAAGTGATTGATCAAATATTAAAAAAATGGGGGAGAATCGACAGACCCGCCATGCAGAAAAACTGTAAATAGTTCCTGTAGACACTCTTCCCTCAGGACGTGGAACAGAACCCCCTGCCCCCTCGGATGGAGCTTCCTGCAAAGAGCACATGATGGAAAGAGGGGGACAGAGGAACTTTACCGTGGAGAAGCCTGACAGACACGACATAACCTAGTGAGCAGCGAGGTTAACATCCACAGTGCAAGTCATGTAGACAGTACGTACCTG
>NW_007859927.1:0-626 GCF_000696425.1 Galeopterus variegatus
TCAGGTTCCAGTCAAAATATACTTGTTTGTCTGTTGTTTTGGTCTCTTTTTGTGGGGAGGGGACTGGCACCAGACCTCTCTAGTAGGCCATCTTGGAAAAAAAAGTATTTGCTCTTTCAAAAGACTTGCTTGTTTGGGGTGCATACCTGATAACTGAGCAGCCATCTCAGGCCCCTGGGCTTCTAGATTCTATGGTTACCATGCCCAGCCCAGGGCTTCTGAACACTATGGCCACCTAACTTGACCCTGGGCTATGAAATAACATTGTAGCCCCCTGCCCATGGCAGGAAAAGTGGTTTTCTCAGCAGTTCTGCCACTTTGTTGCAGTCCTGCAACAGCTGCTGTCCCAAAGAAGGAATGTTTTGCATCCCGTGGAAAGCCAGTTAAACACTGACACTTCCAAGAACACATAGCAGAGGCAGAATGGTGTTTGTCCCTTCACTGTTGCCTATTTGCATTGTTATGCAAATGATGCTGTATTAGTTTTCTGTTGGTGGCTGGCTAGTTCAAAGTTGAGATCTACATCTGGTGAAGGTTTTTTTTTTTGGTAGGGAGTCTCTATAGTGTCCCGTGGTAACCCAGGATGTCACATGGTGAGAAGGGGGAAGAGCGAGAGCATTCCAGAT
>NW_007859928.1:0-626 GCF_000696425.1 Galeopterus variegatus
GAGGCAGAAGTTCTCAGCGGAGGTGACTGAAATGGTAAATCTCCTCCCAAGATGTTATTAACATGACCAAAAAAGGGCTTTTGTGACTGGAATACAGACAGTACACTATGACGTTCTGTACGTGATTTTAGAAAAGAGGCAGGGGGCTGGCCCATGGCTAACTTGGGAGAGTGTGGTGCTGATAACACCAAGGCCACGGGTTCGGATCCCATATAGGGATGGCCGGTTAGTTCACTGGGTGAGCGTGGTGCTGACAACACCAAGTCAAGGGTTAAGATCCCCTTCCTGGTCATCTTTAAAAAAAAGAAAAAAGAAAAAAAAGAGGCGGGGACATAATAAAATCTTGTAACAGAACTAAAGGTTTTAAATCATCCACATAAAACATTTCACCTGATGATGTAACACAAAACAACTTCACCAAATTAAATTTGCTAACAAGGGTACTTAATATCACTATTATTATTTAATATGGTCCCCAAATTCTTATCAAAATAATAAGTAATTCAAGAAACAATAGTGGAATCTCTATTAAAAAGACATTAGGTTTATGAAAACTTAATTGAAAACCAAGAAAACCAAAAATATACATATATACACATATAGATGGGATATTTCAAATATTTAAG
>NW_007859929.1:0-626 GCF_000696425.1 Galeopterus variegatus
ACTCAATCTCCAGCCCTTCTCTCCTCCCTGGAGACCAGGCAGTGGGCTGAAAGTGCCAACCTTTGACCACCAGCCCCCATCTTGAAGCTTTCTAGAGGCCACCAAGAGTCACCCTACTGGTGCATAAACTCAGGTATGGTCAAGTGGAGCTCCTTATGAATAGCAAAAGACATCCCTATCACTCAGGAAATTTCAAGGCTTTTAGGAGCTCTGTGCCAGGAACTGGGGTCAAAGACCAAACGTACTTTTTTTATGGTACCACAATGGGAGTAACAAAAATTCAGAAAGGAGAGCAGATTCCAGTGACCAGGACTGACTGGTGGAGTTAAAGTGTGAAAATAAACAAGACAGGGAAGAGCGGGTGGGCAGCAGAGGGCCAAGGAAACGAGCCAGCCAGCCAGCACATCTGATAAGGGACAGGAATGGATTCAGGCTTGGGGCCATGATCTAGTGGCAGTAACCCAGAAGTAGAGCCAGGGTCCAAAGAGGATCAAGAGGATTAGCATTTGTTCCACACCTCCTGGGTTTCAGTTCATGAGTATAAATAAGGTCAGTTAATATTTATGGGCATATCTCCACGGCGCCAAGCTTTCCCTTGCTTGACAAGAGCTTAACCCCCATGCTTC
>NW_007859930.1:0-626 GCF_000696425.1 Galeopterus variegatus
GTCTGTAGTTCAAGTTAAATTTATGAGGCATGGTATGAAAAAAATCTTAGTTTCCTCACTTTTGGAATTTAGTCAATTCTTCAAGCAGGCTTTTTTCTATTATTTGGTTTACTGTTTTTGCAATAATAGGCATATCTCTCTTTTACATTTTTAAACTGTCATATGTACATAGATGGGCTTGGTTGTAAATATATTATTTTTTTATGCATTATGCTCTTATTAATCAGCAAACTTAAGGAAGTTTCAAAGTGCCTCAATTTGAGTTTCATATCATTCATGTTCCAATTTTTTAACAATAAACTAAAGGAATAAATCCTACACTTTGGGAAAAAAAAACTATATTATACTAATAAAAACTTAAATATATGTAAACATTATCAAAATTCCATGCAGATGTGGTATATTCCAGATGAAACAGTCGACTGACTAGTGGGATTAGTTGCAATCCAACTGATTAGAATTGAGTAGATAATGAAACCAGGTGGAAAGAGAATGTTATGTGGCACTTACAGATGAGTTAATTGCACTAAAATCTTAATAATTTATCTTAATTTCTAACACAAGTTGGAACTGGATACTAATGCCATTCCCTGGCTTTGATGTCATGTCAAAGCTAAGGTTTTCTG
>NW_007859931.1:0-626 GCF_000696425.1 Galeopterus variegatus
CCCTAACCAACCACATAAGATGCCCGCTTCTGGTTAGCCACCTACAGCCGTGCCAACAGCCTCCAGTCAGGGCATACCTGGAGCCTTCCCTTTTTTCCACTGTAAAACTTTCCCACTCCTCTGCCTACCTTCTGAGTCTCTGCCAAAACACAAGCGATGGTAGCTGACTCCCTTGTTACAGCAAGCTCTGAATAAACAGACTTCGCCTGTTTTCAATTTGATTGGTCTGTGTTTATTTCCACAGGAGGTTAGTGCTAAGTTTCTCTCTAAGGGCAAGCACATCTCATCCCTGTGGGAATTAATTAATTATCACTTAATTAATTAAAAATAATTACCTAGGGAGTCTCCGTCTACTATTCTCACAAGAGGAAAACTCATTCCTCATATTCAGATGATTTTACAGCAACTTCTTGAGAACCTTGAGAAACAAATGGTATTTGGCTGAAGGAACATTTGACTCCTACTTGTTCCTGCTTTTATTACCCAGAGCCCACACATTAGCTGAGGATGTCTCTGAGTCAACCAGGATAGATGGCAAAATCTCCCAATAGATTATTTATGATCGTAATTGGCCGGGGGTGGGGGGAGTGGGAAAGGAGGTAGTTTCAGTCTCCATCACTACATTT
>NW_007859932.1:0-626 GCF_000696425.1 Galeopterus variegatus
CATTTACCTCGTTGTAATTCTTGTATTTTATTTAGACTCCTCTATTTAGATACTCCCTTTTTAACCCCTGCCAGTATACACCATACAATCCAACCTTGCCAACCCACCAATATGTGGGTCCCAATTAGGCTCAACCAGTGGCCCCTGAAGGATCTAGGGTTCCAATAGGATCTTCTTGATGGAGGTGTTGAACCTCATCTTTTGCTTTTCTATGACAAGTCATCTCTCATCAGTTGTTAATAAAATGTTCATTAAGGCCCACACATCTGCCCATGTGGGTCGATGAGTATTAAAAACACTGGTAAAGAGGTCAGCAATTTTCTGAGGATGACCTGTATATGGAGGATTTGAATATTTCCAATTTAACAAGGCCAAGGTAGATAAAGGCGTACAAGCCCAGTAAAATCCTGCAGGTTGGCCCTGCACATTCAGTCCACCAACTGAGAACTGGAGTGGAAGTTGACCCCCTACAGTCAGGTATGCACCTGGGCCAAAACAGGTGCCCTGTCAGGTCTTAGAAGGAGACACTATCCCAGGGCCCTGATCATTCTGGAGAGGGGCTGATGCCCCAATTAACTCATCATCAGGAAGCTCCAAGGACACCATTTGAGGCTGAGGAGACTCTG
>NW_007859933.1:0-626 GCF_000696425.1 Galeopterus variegatus
TAATCCCAATGTGGATCCTGCTCAGGAACTGCGTGTGGGCCAGTTGGGAAGGTGGGATTAAGGCAATGGTTTTCATCTGCATGAGCTTGGGCCGCATCCCAGACGCGGAGGCGCTCTTCAGGAAGGAGGGTGTTAGCCAGTAGCATGTAAATGTCATGGTGGGTGAGGCTGTAGGCCTGGAGAACCCATTGGAATTCCTTAACGTAAGTGGTAGGATCGGTGGTAAATGATCCTAATTTTCTCTCTAATTGAGTAAGGTCTGCTAGTGAAAAGGGAACATGTACCCTTACAACCCCTTCACCACCAGCTACTTCACAGAGAGGAGCCATGGTAGAGGAAGGGAGGAGTCCCTGGGAATGAGTTACGGGGGGGCTGAAAGAGGCAGAGGGGGAGGGGGAAGGAGGGAGAGCGGAAGGGTTAGGTGGAGCAGAAGATGGCGGCGGAGTGAGCCGCTGTGGGGGTTCGGAGGACAGAACTACAGGAGACAAGGATAGAGGTGGTTTGGAAGCAAGGAGAACCTGGGAGGGAGAACAGGTGAGACAGAGAGGGATTTGGGTCAAGTAGACGGAAAGCCTCAACATAGGGAATCTCCTTCCATTTTCTCTGGTGCTGGCAGAGGTTGAATA
>NW_007859934.1:0-626 GCF_000696425.1 Galeopterus variegatus
ACAGTGGTACTGCTGGGAGGTTGGAATGAAAAGATTGGAGTACCTCTACTTTCCACTTTTACCTCCTGTACTGTTTTATTTTTAATGCCATTATGTTATATAATTTTATCATCATAATTTAAAAGGGAAGGTTTTGTTCATTTTCTTCCTCATTTTAACTAAAAAGAGGAGGACAAAAAAGAATAAAAGTTTCTTCAGAGATTCCCAGACATTTGCACTTAAATAACCAGCAGGGTTGACTTTGGGCTTCCTGCTTGCAAATCAGCTTGCTCAGAGTTCTAGAAAGTTCCCTTAGATCTGATTTTATGTCAAAACTAATCATAGCAGCCTTGCATGGCCTTTACAATTTTGTAAAAAATATTTAAAGATATAACACATATGCATACACACACCCCTAAACAATAGCGTCCCATTCACTATTGCCTTATTTTCAAACAAAGCAATGAATCTAGAGAGTTTAACACTGTGTTGTAGGTAGACTTCGAATATCTACTCAGGAAGATGAAATGGGATGTGACTATACCAGGCAATGGGAATAACAAATACACTATTGATATCACCTGATACCAAACATAATCCAGGAGCAATAGCATTAGCTTAGTCATTCTGGCTATTTCTATGTATTA
>NW_007859935.1:0-626 GCF_000696425.1 Galeopterus variegatus
GCCTTTTCCCATGTGAGATGAAATTTTCCTGACTCTTCATATGATGAGTAAATTTGGATTGTTTCCTAGATATTTTGAATATTATGTTTTGATACTCTGGGTCTTATTTAAATCTTAAGGAGAATGTCGATATTTTTTGTTTTATTAAGCTATTGACCCATTTGAGTTCATGCCTACATTTCTGCAAGCTTTCGGTAGTTGTCATTTCAATGGTAGTTCTGTTTGAAAAACCTTTACGGTGCTACTTATGTCTTTCGCATGGATGGTGGTCCATCTCGTGGTTCAGTTCTGAAAGCCTATCGTGAGCTGCCATAGGTCAGGTCTACACCTGCCCTGTGCAGTTCGATGGTGCACCCAGGAGTTCATAAATGACTCTATGGGGCTGTTTTCCCAAGCTCCTTCCTCTCCACAGTTTCTCCAGTGCCCTCTACTTCCCTGAACCTCCCCTTCTGTGCTACAGCCAGAAAACTGAGGCTTTATTTACCCTGCTTTGCTGTGCATGTCCTGTGACCATGCCCACTCCTGGACAAAACAGCAGAACAGAGACAGGAAAAAGGTGATGGGGGTTTCCACCCAGTCAGGACCACAGCTCCTTTTGTTGAAGAGGAGAGTTTCTTCCCTCAGAG
>NW_007859936.1:0-626 GCF_000696425.1 Galeopterus variegatus
TATAGAACAGGAAGTCTTTGAAATGACAGACAAGGAATTTAGAGTAACAATTCTAAGGAAAGTAAATGAGATACAAGAAAACTCAGTTCAACAGCACAATGAAATGAGAAAAAAATATAATGGATCTGAAAGAAGAAATGTACAAAGAAATCAATGCCTTGAAAAAGAATGTAGCTGAGCTTGTGAAGCTGAAGGATTCATTCAGGGAAATAAAAGACACAACAGAGAGTTTAACCAGTAGACTTGAACAGGCAGAAGAGAGAATTTCTGACCTTGAAAACAAGCTCTTTGAATTAACACAGGCAGACCAGAAAAAAGAAAAAAACAATCAAAAATATTGAAGATAATGTAAGAGAGACTACAGACATCTTTAAGTGCTCACATATCTGAATCATGGGTATTCCAGAAGGGGAGGAAAAAGGAAATAGCATTGAAAACATATTCAATGAAATAAGAGCAGAAAACTTCCCAGGTACAGGGAAAGTCACGGATCTTCAAATTCAAGAAGCACAAAGATCCCCAAACACGTTCAACCCAAAAAGATCCTCTCCAAGATATGTGATACTCAAACTGGCAAAACTCAAAGACAAAGAGAGAATCTTAAAAGCTGCAAGAGAGAAGTGGCA
>NW_007859937.1:0-626 GCF_000696425.1 Galeopterus variegatus
CCTGTGAATTGAACACGGAATCAGTGTCAGAATATCTACAGTTGGCACTTGCTCTGTTACTGCTTCATTTTCACTATGGGCTCAGAATCAGGTACAATCTACAATCTTCCTGAGGGTAGGGCCTGTCCTCCACAAAGCCCTCTGGGGCTGGGGTCTCCCCCAGGTGAGCCCACAACTCATGCAGCCTGGCCTACCTTTGGGAAGAAATTGGGACCAGGGTACAGGGAGCTCAGCCACCAGCAGCAGCATGTTTTATTGAAATCAGAATCCCCCAGTCGTGTGAGGAGGCTATGGGGCAGGGAGCGAGGTCACTGACACCACACTCCCAGTACAGGACACAAAGCCAAGGTCTGGAACAGCCTTCCCAGTACTCAAGCCCTATGGCTGGCTGCCCTGCCCCTTCCCCCACCCCCTGACCAGGGCATCTGAGGCAGGAGGGAGGTGAGAAGGTGAGTCCGTTTCAGTAAAGCCTTCATCTACGGGTCCTGAGGGAAGGAGGAACAGTTGGTGGTGGGGTCTAGGTGGCCCAAGATACTCAGGGCATGTGTCCTTGGTGGGTTGTTAGGGGAAGCAATAAGGCACACTCTGCCCATAGGGAGAGGACGGGAGGGAAACAAAGGCTCAGA
>NW_007859938.1:0-626 GCF_000696425.1 Galeopterus variegatus
CTAATTGAAGAGGACTGATGATTCATAGCAGAAACAATGACTAGCACCATAGGCATCTCAGGTGGTTCAGTTTACACAATTCGGACTGAAAGATTACAGTTGAGCAAACTTTCTGATCACTGAGTGCCAAAACTGTCGTGCCCAGATCAGCTGCAGACAAAAGCAGAACTTTCAATGTAGATTTTGAACAAGTGGGGTCAAGATTGTGAAGTGTTCCTTTGAAGAACTGTAACAGAAGATGAAACATGGCTTTACCAGTACAATCCTGAAGACAAATCAAAATCAAAGCAATGGCTACTAAGAGGCGGAAGTGATCCAGTCAAAGCAAAAGTGGTCAAGAGCAAAGGTCGTGGCAACAGTTTTTTGGGATGCTCAAGGCATATTGCCTGTTGACTTTCTGGAGGGTCAAAGAAGGATAGCATCTACATATATCATGAGAGTGTTTTGAGAAAGTTAGCCAAAGCTTAGCAGGAAAATACCTGGAAAAGCTTCCCCAGAGTCCTTCTCCACCACGACAGTGCTCCTGCTCATTCCTCTCACCAAACAAGGGCAATCTTGTGAGAGATTTGATGGGACATCAGGCATCCACCTTACAGGCCTGATTTGGCTCCTTCTGATTTCTTTTT
>NW_007859939.1:0-626 GCF_000696425.1 Galeopterus variegatus
GAACCCTCGGGCGGGAGCGCCGCCACGCTTCCCAAGTGGCGCACCTATCCAGTGCGCCACCGGGCCGGCCCTTCCTTGAACTTTTTAAGTCAAGTGAACAGATATGATGGGGGGGGAAAGGGGGGAGAGGAATGGGTAAAGGGGCATGAAAATCAACTGCAGTGTATATTGAAAAGTAAAATTAAATTAAAAAAATAAAAATAAAATCAAGCCAAAATAGGAACTCACTTGTAAAAGTTGCCATCAAGCTTTTTGACAATGATACTTTCTACCAAAAGAAATGAGGCAACTCACGGGAAAAAAATGTGAGCCCAAAATTTTATACCCAGCCCTGACAACTTTCCCATATAAAGTCTCAGACTGTTAGGGAACAACTTAACAACTGAAGGAATATTGATCTCATGAAAACTTCTTGAAGACTCTATTAAAGAAATTCAAACAATCAAAATATTTAGAGAGGTGTTGCCATGAGAATGGGTGGTGAGAGTTACATGCATATTTAACTGTCAAGCTGAGAATAAGTGACCATTACAAGGAAGAAAGGGAGGTAAGTGCAGCGTAGGTACAGTAGGAAAAATGAGGAGGAGAGCAGGGAAAGCATGCAAAACATAGAGTAAGTTTCTGAC
>NW_007859940.1:0-626 GCF_000696425.1 Galeopterus variegatus
GGGCCAAGCAAGGTAAGAAGAGTAGTCTCATTCATACAAGTAATTTCTGTCCCTCGTTCAGCTCAAGATTGACACAGGAAAGCACATGTCACCACATGGGTAGAGATAAAAGAGGAAATGGATCAGAAGGGATTGTTGGTGCTGCCACTGCAAAAGCCCTAAGATGAGAGAAGGGCAGCCTCCTGTGCAGAACTGCATGACATGTGGCATGGAGCTTATGGAGGGTGTAGGGTGCCAGCTGTGAGGGATACACAGGGTAAAGAATACCTGCCACTACCCCAACCACCTTCAAGTGCTATACACTGGATGTGGCACCACAGTCAGAACACAGACAAGTGAAAGTCAGTGTAGCAGTCTACACATACAACTCAAACCCAAGTGTTAGCAGTGGACTGCCAGTAAGTCATATCCCTGAACTCATCCTGTGTCCAACACGAGGTCAGTCCCCCAAAATCAACATGTCAGCATCATGAGTAGAGTGGAGTAGAGGGTTGGAGAGCACCTTGAAGGGGAGGACCAGGGCCGACATGGGTTCCAGTCCAACTCTAAGTGCCTCATCCACGTTGTATTTCTACCCCAGCTAGTCCCAGCATTTCCACTTAGGGGATTTGGAAAATTTGAAGAAA
>NW_007859941.1:0-626 GCF_000696425.1 Galeopterus variegatus
CGTGGTGCAGACCACACCATGCCAAGGGTTGCAATCCCCTTACCAGTCAAAAAAAAAAAAAGAGAATTAATGGGCCGGCCCGGTGGCGCACTGGAGAGTGCGCTGCTTGAGAGTGTGGCGGTGCTCCCGCCAAGGGTTCGGATCCCATGTGGTGACCGGTTCCCGCTCCCGGGCTGAGCATGGTGTGGGCGCAACACTGAGGGTTGCGATCCCGTTGCCGGTCCCCGGTACGGGAGCGACACTGAGGGTTGCGATCCCATTACCGGCCAGTAAAAAAAAAAAAGAGAATTAAACAGTATAATCATCATATCATTATCTCATCTGAAAAAAATGAACAAGTCTTGGTATCATTAGATACCCAGAAGGTATTAAAATTCCAATTTCCAAATGTCTTATAAATGATGATTATTTTTTTAAACTTGTTTAAAGGGCTGGCCTGTGGCCGGTGCTGATAAACTTGTTTAAATCAGGATCCAAATAAGACTTACAAATTGCTAGTTGTTAATATGTATTTTAAGCCTCTTTTAGTCTCTCTCTTTGTTTTCCCTTGAGATTTATTTGTTAAGGAAACTGGATCATTTGTCCTACAGAATTTGCCATACTCTGGATTTTGCTGATAGGACAAA
>NW_007859942.1:0-626 GCF_000696425.1 Galeopterus variegatus
CCTTAAAGGGTTGGTAGAATTCTCAAGTGAAGCCATCTGGGCCTGGAATTTTCTTTGTGGAAATATTTTTACTGTAAATAAATACCTATTTACTCATGAACTTTAATAGTTCAAGAAATTTGTTCATTACTTTTAAGTTTTCAAGTTTATTGGCATAAAGCAAGCCATAATATTTACTTTTTCTTGTTTTATTATTGGTAGAATCTGTAATAATGTTACCTCTCTTATTCTTAACATGGGTTATTCTATGTTCCCTCTTTTTTATGTTTATTTCATCTGTATTTTTTAAATTTAATTTTATTTTTAATGGACAAATAATAATTATATATATTTATGTGGTTCAATGTGATATTTCAATACATGTATATATGTATATAGGTAGAATAATCAAATCATGCTAATTAGCATATCCATCTCCTCACATACTTATAATTTCTTTGTGATGAGATCATTGAAAATTCACTCTTTTAGCAATATAGAAACATATCATATATTATTAACAATAGTCACCAGAAGCTGTGTGTGAGTGGTGATGGGTGGGGAAAGGGCAGATGTTGGTCAAAGTGTACAAACTTTCATTTAGACAGGAAGAATAAGTTCTAGTGATCTATCTTCTCTCTTTTTTG
>NW_007859943.1:0-626 GCF_000696425.1 Galeopterus variegatus
CGGCCCAAAATATACTTTCTTAATATCACTTTAATACTTAAAAACTTTAAATAGGTTTCTATTTTCTGTAAAGCCAAAATTCTTTTTCTTCCTGGTGTTCAAAGCTGTCTGAAATATAGTACTCCCTTACCTTGCCAGTGCAAACTTTCAATATCACTAGCTTCTTCAAAGTTTCTCAAATACATTATATTCTTTTTCTTCTCCGAGCTTTTTCTCATGTTATTTATTTCCACTAGAGAAGAACTTCTCTCCTTTGCCTGTCTGGATTCTAGCTATCTTCAGGATCTAGTTTAAGTTCAT
The DNA here is from genome assembly GCF_000696425.1 of Galeopterus variegatus. Taxonomy (NCBI): domain Eukaryota; kingdom Metazoa; phylum Chordata; class Mammalia; order Dermoptera; family Cynocephalidae; genus Galeopterus; species Galeopterus variegatus. The sequence goes on from NW_007859943.1 coordinate 301, forward strand.
AAAGCCTATTCTAAAATAAACTAAAAATAATTTTTACCAGAATTAGCTCAAACATAGGTAAATATGTATATTTCTGCATTGGCCTACAGGGTACACAAAGTTAAAATAGTGCACATCTCAAAAACCACTACTTATAATAGACAATAGTCTGCTGCATTGAAATTACAATATTTTTTCTCTCAATACATTGCTGATAGAAACTGATCTTTAAGCCTCAATATTGAGTAAATCTGTGATCAATTTTGCAACTGTAAATTACTTTCCAGTCATTTCTTAAAGTTATTTTCTATAAATGATTACAAAAATACAAACTTAATGAAGAAAAA
>NW_007859944.1:0-626 GCF_000696425.1 Galeopterus variegatus
TCATTAATCAATAAATGGATGCCTTTTAGCAAAGCTTTTGCGGGTGTGGATGAGAAATAACGAGAGGACCAGCTTGAACGTGTTGAGTAATAAGGTCATTACTTTCTACGAAACTTCTTCTGTTTGGAGCACAACTCTAACAAGAGGACAAGACCCCTGCTGGAATCTATCTGAGGGGATGAACACATTTGCTTTTAATTATTGGCCTCAAGTTCGTCCCTAACCACATCCAGATGGCTAGTTTAAGCTTTCAGATCAAACAGGAAAAAATGTGGGTTAATCAAAGGAACCCTTTGTAACCTACAAACAAAACAAAACACAAATTTCAAAGCTCATTTTGTGCAAATGGTAAATTGGAAGAAGCACATTTGTTTGTGTTGCAAAACAAAGGCTCTAAAGGTGAAAACACACAGCGAGCAAAGCTCTGCAGGACCTCCATAAATATGAAATCATAATAAAAGAATTTACAGTGTGTGTCATATCCCTGGGTTTAGTCACTGGGGAGTTCTCATGGTTAACATTCTTTTCATTCTCCCTTTCAATTCTAAGGATAAAATACATATGCAGCAAGATTGAATCATCTCCTTTACATACACACACACACACATATTATATATATATATATA
>NW_007859945.1:0-626 GCF_000696425.1 Galeopterus variegatus
CGTGTGTGCATGAGAATCGAGGTCCAAGTGGCGTGGCCGGTGGTTTGTCCGTCCCACCTGCCCCTCCCTGCCCCCCCCCCATGAAGTAGTCTGTCCAGCCACCCTGGGACCGTCCCCAAGCCCCATGCAGCGTTGATTGGATCAGAGTGGACACCGGACTCAACTGAGCCGACCCATTCCCAATCTGGGGTTAGAGGCTGGGAGGCTGAGGGAGGGGAGTGGAAGGGACGGGAGTAGCCCCAGGCCTGGGGCGCGTAGATGAATTGCAAACAGCTGTCTTGGGATTCTGGGCCATCCATACCCTAACCATCACCCCCACCCACACCGCCAACCGCAGCTTGTACCAGCAGGGGCAGACTTCACCTCGGGCCAAGGCTTAGGCTCTGCCCTGACCTGGCCAGCGAGCATGCTTCTACTGCCCTGACACTGATACCAGGGGGTTCCCACAGCCCAGCTGCCTCTCAAGAATCTGTCTAATGGGTACATTGCTGGCTTGGCTCATTTCACTTAGCTCAAGTCAGAGGTGCCCTGATGCACATCTGTCCTCAGAGTATATTGATCCTGAAGTCATGAAGGGCCTTGGGTGTTCTCAGTGTTTGACCTGCCCCTCTCTGGACACTCACATT
>NW_007859946.1:0-626 GCF_000696425.1 Galeopterus variegatus
ATGAATTACCACATTATGCTTGATTTTATTTGATTGGTTTAAAGTAAAATGGGTCTACAAACTTACTTCACTTAAGCTAGTCACTAGCCTTTATCTAATTATTGTTTACAAATTGTTTGATTTTGCATTTTTAATAGACAAATGAAAATTACATTGTGCATATTAGGCACATTTAATAAAGTAAATACAAAATTATGTTTACATACTAATAACAAACCATTTCTAAGCATTTTCTGCCTTAATGAAGGACACCATGTTAATGTGATTTTATTTATTTATTTTTGGTTGTTTATTTAGATACTTGTGATCCCTCCATCTTGATTATTTCATTCCTTCCAACTTGTTTGCTTATTTTCCCAACTTTTGGGTGTTCACATGTTTTGTAAACTAGTCTACTTGGCCTCACCTGATAACTGATGAAGATATCGATCAAAGAAAACCTAATGGCACACATTTCAGATTCCCTTCATCAAGTTTTAATAAATGTATTATTCATAAGCCATTGCACAAGACAAAACATTGGTGATTTTGAGAATGTGGTAACATTGTTTATTTTGAGAATGCAGTAACATTAAACACTCAAGTGAAAGAAAAGACTGTGGAAATTGAAAATCAGAAAGCAATAG
>NW_007859947.1:0-626 GCF_000696425.1 Galeopterus variegatus
GAACGCCCCCTAAGTGACACTGGGAGCTGGCACGACATCAGTGGACAAGAGACGAGCGTGTCGGCCCTCGGAGGGCTTGCCTTTATTGGAAAAGCTTTCGCAGGGGCTCACGATGGGCCAGACACCGAGTTGAGTGCTTTACCTGGGCTGGCTCATTTTATCCTCAACACAACCCTAGAAAATGATCTATCAGGTTCCCCATTTACGGATGAGCACACTGATCCTCAGAAAATACTGTGACTTCTCCAGGTGACCCAGCTAGTAGACAGGAAGCTGGGATGCAACCCTGGGCTGGCTCCAAGCCATGACCTGGTGACCACTGCACTGCCCTGCCCCTCCCTGTGTCCCATGGCGTCTGCCTACCTGCAGCTTAGAGGCTGGTAAACGAGGCCCTCCCTCCTTCCTCAGCATCCACCCCAGAGGGGCAGCCTCACTTGCCGGCTTCAGGTGGACCGCAGACCTCCAGTGGGCCCCAGACTACTCCCCAGCCTGTGCCTCTCTCCTGGAGAACCTCACAGCTGATCTGGAGCCAGGCCCACCCTCGCTGCCCACACTGACCTCACCGTCCTTCCTGCCTCCCCATCACTGCAAACCATCCATTCAACCTTCCAGGCCAGGGAGCTGGG
>NW_007859948.1:0-626 GCF_000696425.1 Galeopterus variegatus
CTAATGATTCATTGTATTTCTGTGGTATCAGTTGTAATGTCTCTCTTTTCATTTCTGGGTCATCCCTCTTATTTTTATTTTTATTTATTTTTATTTTTTTGTGTGTGTGTGTGTTAACCTAACTAATGGTTTGTCTGTTTTATTTATCTTCTCAAAAAAAACAACTTTTTGTTTTGTTGATCTTTTCTATTGTTTTTTGGGTCTCTATTCATTTAGTTCTGCTCTGATCTTAACTATTTCTTTCCTTCTAATACCTTTAGGTTTGGATTGTTGTTGTTTTTCAAGTTCTTTGAGTCATAGTGTTAGGTCATTTGGGCACTATAAATTCTACAACCATTACAGAAAACAGTATGGAGGTTTCTCAAACAACTACAGGTAGATCTTCCATACAATCCAGCAGTCCCACTTCTTAGTATAAACTCAGAGGAATGGAGATCATCATGTTGAAGTGATACCTGCACTCCCATTTTCATTGCAACTAAGCTTACAATAGCCAAGACATGAAATCAACCTAAATGTCCATCGATGGATGATTGAATAAGGAAACTGTGGTATATATACACAGTGTAATACTACTCTGCCATAAAAAAGAATGAAATACTCCCATTTGCAACAACATGGATGAA
>NW_007859949.1:0-626 GCF_000696425.1 Galeopterus variegatus
AAAAACATGCAACTTTTATATTAGAGCAAAGAAAGGAAAGAGGAATGGAGAGCTTTTACCAAACCTGAGATTTGGGGCTTACAGAATGTAAATCAAAACTTTGGTTTCAGTCACAGCAAGGAGCAGACAACCTGGGAGCCCCAAAGGCTGGAGGATTGAGCAGCTGTGGAAATAGAACACTCTTTTCCCTAATTGAGGGGGGAATCTGCATCGTGATGTGTGATGACATGTCGGAGACACTGTGCAAACCATGTTCATGACATTGCCGATCATGTGAGTGAAAAAGTAATACCTGTTTTATTTTTTTACACTTGCTAATAACTCAAAGCCCGCTTTCTCATTCAATCTCGGCACTTGCTCACATAAGCCAAGACTGCGAGTACTGTCTGCTTCTCACAAGAGAAGAATGAAACAGTAGGGAATGAACAGGTGGGTGGAACAAATGTTCCATTCAAAGGCTGAATAAAAGTCTAGGGCTTCTTAAGGAACTACTAATCTATCGCTATTTGTTTGTTTGTTTGTTAATTTTTCGTGGCTGACCAGTGCTGGGATCTGAACCCTTGAGCTTGGTGTTACCAACACCACACTCTAACCAACTGAGATAACTGGCCAACCCCTAATCTATT
>NW_007859950.1:0-626 GCF_000696425.1 Galeopterus variegatus
GCCCAAATGAAATGTGTATAGGCCTGAGTGTACCTAATTGACTTTAATTCCTCTATCAAATTCCTCCTTATCTGTGTCTTCCAGTGATATGTTACACAAATCTACAAAGGGGATACAGAGTCTTACAGTGGAGAAAGCATGGGGCTTGAATCAGCGATGTAGACTAACTCTCAGACCCACTGTTGATGTGTGACCTGGCTCAAGCTACCAAACTGTCTGAGGCTAAATTTCCTCCTCTATAAAACCCTGATAATATGTACTTAAGAGAGGATTTTTCAGATTGTTTGAGATGAAATAGAGAGACCTAACATAATATCTGACACAATAGTCACTCAATAAAACTTAATATCACTTTACTTCGATCCAGATTGTTTATATTAAACTTGACAACATAAGGCAATCTATGGCAGCAATTACTTCTGTGGGTGTTGAACCCTAGCTCACTTACTTCTTTACTGTGTGACTATTGAGATACTTTCTTTAATGTCTCTAGGGTTCAGTTTTCTAGGTTTTGAAGATTAAATGAATTACTACATGCAAAACACTTAGAAGAGTCCCTGGTACATAGTATGTCTTCCTAATATTATGATATGGATTTTATTCCATCTAGTTATATTTAGAGAGTA
>NW_007859952.1:0-626 GCF_000696425.1 Galeopterus variegatus
AACCGGTCTGTATGTGGGATCCGAACCCTCGGGCGGGAGTGCCGCCACACTTCCCAAGCGGTGCAGTATCCAGTGCGCCACCGGGCCGGCCCTCTGTTGGAGTTTTTTTAAAAATTTTTTTCTAAAACGATGACTGGAAAGGGGATCTTAACCCTTGACTTGTGTCGTCAGCACCGCACTCTCCCATGTGAGCCAAGGGCTGGAATTGGAGTTTTCTTTTGGTTAGGATTTTGTTGTATTTGTTTTTTTTTTTTTTCTTCTTCTTCTTTTATGGGGGTTTTCTTCTTCTTCTTCTTTTTTTTAAAAAGATGACCGGTAAGGGGATCTTAACCCTTGACTTGGTGTTGTCAACACCACGCTCAGCCAATGAGCGAACCGGCCATCCCTATATGGGATCCGAACCCGTGGCCTTGGTGTTATCAGCACCGCACTCTCCCGAGTGAGCCACGGACCGGCCCCAATGAGAAAGGTTTTTGGGTTTTTTTTTGTCTTTTTTTGTGTCCGGCAATGGATCGCAACCCTAAGTGTCGCTCCCGTACTGGACCGGGACTGGCAACAATGGGATCGCAACCCTCGGTGTCACGCCCGCACCTCACTCAGCCAGTGAGCGGGAACCCGTCTGTATG
>NW_007859953.1:0-626 GCF_000696425.1 Galeopterus variegatus
GTGCATTTGCCTGTTTCTCCTTTCAGCTCTATCAGTCTTTCTTCATGTATTTTGAGGTTCTTCATGTATTTTAGGTGCATACACATTTAGGAGCATTATGTCTTCTGGGTTGAGTTATCCTTTTATTATTATGTGATGCCCCCCTTTATTTCTAGATATTTCATTTGTTCTGAAGTCTATTTTACCTGCTATTGATATAGTCTTTCTTTTGGTTAATGTTTGCAGATATATCTTTTTCCAATCTTTTAATTTCCATCTACTCATGTTGCATGTAAAGTGAATTTCTTCTAGATAGCATATTTTTGGATAATGGCTTTTTAAAGATTTTTAAATTTTTTATTCTAATCTACTCTACCAGTCTCTGTCACTTATTTGGTTTATTCCCACCATTTACATCTAAACTTCTTATTGAAATACCTGTAATTTTGTTATTTGTCTTCTGTTTCTTCTCTGTCTTTAGTTTCTCCCTTTCTCTTTTCTTACCTTCTGTGGGCTATGTAAACATATTTTAGAATTCTGTCTTGATTTTTTATAGCATTTTGAGTACATCTTTTTGTATAGTGGTTTTAGTGGCTCTAGATGTTAAAGAATATACATAATTAACTTATCACAATCTACTGACATGG
>NW_007859954.1:0-626 GCF_000696425.1 Galeopterus variegatus
GCCGCCGCGCTTCCCAAGCGGCGCACTATCCAGTGCGCCACCGGGCCGGCCCTAGGAGACTATTTCAACATGCCAAAGTGAATGCTCATAGCCCTGAACCAAGGCTAGAGCTGAGTGGCAGATGTAATCAGTGCTTACTCCCTAGTCAACGCTGAAGTTAGGTTTGGGCTACATGTCTCATGTAGGTCAACAGACTGGGACCAGAAGAGATGGTGTCATTTCCAAGTGATGCAGTGAAAACCCAGGGAGCGTCCTTGTCCCTTACCCTTTCATGGTAATGTCAGAGTTTATATGTTCCAAATAGTGAACTACGAGATGATGAGTGGAGAAAAATAAATCCTGGATACCTGAGTGACTGTTTAGAACCAGCCTCTACTCCAGCCCAACCCCGCCCATACTCAACTTGTAACACAGAGAGAACCAAATATTTGCTGTATTAAACCATTGAGATTTGGGGTTTGATTTATTATCACACTATCCCTAGGGAAGTAGATCAGTCTGTGAGAACTTGAGAAGAAAAAATTAAAAGAAATGTCAGCATCCATTAGTGGCAAATGAGGTAATTCAGACCAATCTTCCCTTAGGAAAGCTGAACAAAACATTTCTATTTTTTATTTATTTATTTT
>NW_007859955.1:0-626 GCF_000696425.1 Galeopterus variegatus
TGGGGAAGCACTGCTGCTCTAGAGAGATTTTCAATCTAGTAAGAGATACACCTAAGACACATATCTAGAAAGAAAAAATATATATAAACATATGGTAGCATGTACTACTTGTTAACTGTGTGCAAGCAGGAGTGTAGAGAATTTGATGATGGGTGTGATTTGGGATAGCAAAACTTCATTGAGAAAGTAGTATATGAAGTATAGTTCGACTTGTGGCAGGTAGGGAGAAAGAGGAATTCTAGGTAAGGCTGACGTATCAGGTTGTGTAATATACAAAAGCAGTATTTCAAAGGTCTCACTCCCATCATAGACATCACAAACTTGTACATATTTATAACAGTTTTTAGGTAGATAATCTTCTACTCCAGCCACTCTGACTCTTTGATGTTCTTTGAATATACCAGGCAGATTGCTACCTTATGCCTTTGCACTGGCTATTTCTTCTGTCTGGAATGCCCACCCCCCAGATATCCGTGTGCTTAACTCCCTCACTTACTTTAAGACTTTGCTCAAATGTCACCATCATGATGAGGCTTACCCTGTCCATCTGTTTAAAATAGCAATTTCGGGCCGGCCCGGTGGCGCACTGGAGAGTGCGCCGCTTGGGAGTGTGGCGGCACTCCCGC
>NW_007859956.1:0-626 GCF_000696425.1 Galeopterus variegatus
ATCTTATCTAGGTTTAAGACCTCTGAGTCACTTTGTGTCTTAGCATGTTTTGCCTTTCTATAAAAGAGTACCACAGACTGAGTAATATATAATAAACAGAAATTTATTTGGCTCATGGTTCTGGAGGCTGGGAAGTCCAAGAGCATTGCACTGGCATCTGGTGAGGGCCTTTATGCTGTGTCATCCCAAGGCGGAAGATGGAAGGGCAAGAGGGGGCAAGAGCAAAAGCACAAGAGAAAGCTGAACTTGCTTTGATAACAACCCACTCTCTTGATAAGGAACCCACTCATGTGATAATGGCATTAATCCATTCATAAGGAGAGATCTCATTGCCTAATCACCTCTCGTTGGTCCTACCTATCAATGTCATCGCAATGGCAATTACATTTCAATATGTATTGTGTATTTCAAAGTAGCTAGAAGAGAGGATTTTGAATGTTCTCACCACAAAGTAATGATAAATATTCGAGGTGATGAATTTGCTAATTACCCTGATTTGATCATTATGTAACATATATAGGTATGAAAACATCACGTTGTACCCCATAAATATGTACAATTATCATGTGTCAAGTAAAAATAAAATAAAACTTAAAAAAAATTTCAACATGAGTTTTTTTTTTTTT
>NW_007859957.1:0-626 GCF_000696425.1 Galeopterus variegatus
ATAGAAAAAAACAATCCTAACCTTCATATGGAACAAGAAAAAGACCCCAATAGCCAAAGCAATCCTGAGCAAAAAATAAATAAATAAATAAATAAAGCTGGAAGCATTACATTTCCTTACTTCAAACCATATTACAAATCTGTAGTAAAAAACCAGCATGGTACTGGCATAAAAACAGACACATGGACTAATGTAACATAATAGAGAACTCAGAAATCAACCCACATATTTACAGCTAACTGATCTTTGACAAAGGCACCAAGAACATACACTGGGGAAGAGACTGCCTGTTCAATAAATGCTGCTTGGAAAACTGGATATCCATTTGTAGAAGAATGAAACTTGATCCATACCCCTCCCAATATACCAAAATCAACTCAAAATGGATTAGAGACCTAAATATAAGGCCTAAAACTTTAAAACTCCTAGAAGAAAACACAAGGGAAATGCTCCAGGATTTAGAACTAGGCAATGACTTTATTAATAACACCCCCAAAGCACAGGCAACAAAAGAAAAAATAAACAAATGGGACTATATCAAACTAAAAAGCTTTCATACAGCAAAGGAAACAATCAATAGAGTGAAAAGACATCCTACAAAATGGGAGAAAATACTTGCAAAATAT
>NW_007859958.1:0-626 GCF_000696425.1 Galeopterus variegatus
TCCACCAGCTGGCAGGAGTCGACTGTGGACGCGATGTGATTGACAAAGTGAATCGGCTTTCTGCTGAGCTACCAGATACGACTCAGACATCTGGGAAAGATCCATCACGCTGCCAAAAAGGGTAATGGGGAAAGAGTACAGCAGATCCTGCAGTGTGGAGTAGGGGACGTGGATGACAAGAGTGGAAATGGAAGTAGGGGGCACAGCCAGGCCCACTATTAGGAAAGAACTGATCTGTAGCCATGGCAAGAAAAAGCCCGTGAGAAACAATTTCCAATGACCCTAGTTACTCCTGACGTTAGTCAGCAACCATTAGTCAACCCGGGCCCCGCACGAGCCCTCTTCGAACTCTTGGGCGCCTGGGCTGTGTGCGCATGCGCACTTGTGTTTACAGCTGCTGCTTCTTTGCGGTTTGAAATGGGAGCCTTTCTGAGTTGTGCTGTTGTGGCAGAGAGTTTGGATTGTACATGAGAGTATCAAGAAATATTCGCTCATATCGGCATCAGAAGTGAGTAAGAGCCGAGGGGCCAGGTTCGGGGATCGACCTCTGAAGCTGCTGTCTTCCACCATGAAGAAGGATTTGATTTTTGAGGGCAGAAAAAAGAGTTACGCTCGGGCACCTCCAC
>NW_007859959.1:0-626 GCF_000696425.1 Galeopterus variegatus
CAAAGTCTCTTTTACTATGTGATGCAATATATTTAAGAGTTCCCGGGATTAAGATGTGTACGTGTTGGGGCTGCCATTATTCAGCCTATCAGAGTAGATAAAATAAAATACTAAAATACTTAATTTGGGAAAAAAAAAAAGGTAGGAAAGAAGCAGAACAGATGGGATGATTAGAAAACAAACAAACAAAAAAATAGGCTTCAACCCAATCATATTCATAATTACATTAGCGGAAAATGGTATAGACCTTCCCAATAAAAGGCAGAGAATAGCATATTGGAAAAAGGAAAAAAAGCAAAATTCAGCTATGTATTGGCTACAGAAAACAAGGTTTAAGTAAAAGGCAATAATAAGCTAAAAGTAAAAGGATGGAAAAAAGACAAAGCATGAAAAAGCAAATCATGAGAAACCTGGGATCACCATATAACAGCAGTCACTGTAGTCTTCATTATGAAATATCTCGCATTATGCCTAATAACATTACTTTTTCTGAGTCAAGAGGACACAACAATCCTAAATATGTAACGTTTTGATAACAGGGATTCAAAATACATGCTGAAGAGCTAACACAAAGAAAACAATCTTAAAAGCAGAAAGAAGAAAAGGACCTACTACCTTTGGGGGAG
>NW_007859960.1:0-626 GCF_000696425.1 Galeopterus variegatus
ATTTAAGCATTCGTTTCACAGCCCTCTTAGTCTATTTTCCATCGCTTATAACAGAATACCCAAAACTGGGAAATTTATAAAGGCAAAAAAATAATTTCTTACAGTTCTGGAGTCTGGGGAGTCCAAGGTCAAGGGGCCACATCTGGTAAAGGCTTTCTTGCTAGTGGGGACTCTCTGCAGCCTCCACAGGCAGCACTGGATAGCACATGGCAGGGGGGCTGAGCACACTTGCTCAGCTCTCTCTTCCTCTTATAAAACCAACAGTGCACTCCTGTGATAACCCATTAATCCATTAACCCATTAATCCATGAATGGATTATCCATTCATGTCCTCATGACCCAATCACCACTTAAAGGCTCCATCTCTTAAATACTATAGTCAGATTTCACACCCTCTTAATACTGTTATAATGGGGATTAAGTTGCAAGATGAGTTTGGGAGGGGACATTCAAACCATAGCAACAGCACTCTATACATAGGGCTCTGGGAATTTAAGAAAACAAATTAATATGACAATGATTAAGAATACAGGTTGGCAACTTTTTCTGAAAAGAACCAGAAAGTAAATGTGTTAGGCTTCACAGGCCATGTTGTCTTGGTTACAGCCAACTCAACTCTGCCATCA
>NW_007859961.1:0-626 GCF_000696425.1 Galeopterus variegatus
CGTGTTTGCAAGTTCTACGGGGAAGCCCATTGGAGCCTATGGGGGAAACGGCTTGTGAGACGTCTCTTTCAAAATCTCCGTCAAAAAAGGTCAGAGAAGCTTCCAAGCTTAGAATCCATCATAACTCACTGAACCGATGCTGTGCTAGTTATAAGGAAGGTAGAGCTGACAGGAGTTGGTTTTCAGAAATTAGACGCGAAATCACACGGCAAACGGCTTTCAAAAAGGCTTGAAAAGTGTGTTGAATATCTCTGCCAAAAACACTCACTGGAGGTTGAGATTTCACAAGCCAGTTTAACCCTGATGCAGGAGGCAGCAGAATGTGGTTCTCCCATCAAGCCTGTAGGAATTCGGGTTTGCAACTTCTACGTGGAAGACCATTGGAGCCAATGGGGGAAACGGATTGTGACACGTCTCTTTCAAAATCTCTGTCAAAAAGGGTCAGAGAAGCATCCAAGCTTAGAATCCATCATAACGCACTGAACCGAAGGTGTGCTAGGTATAAGAGACGTAGAGCTGAGAGGAGGTGGTTTTCAGAATTTAGACACGAAATCACACGGAAAACGGCTCTCAAACAGGCTTGAAAAGTGTGTCGAATATCTCTGCCAAAATCACTCACTGGAGGT
>NW_007859962.1:0-626 GCF_000696425.1 Galeopterus variegatus
AAAAAAAAAAAAAGAAACTACAAAAAGATGGAAAGACATTCCATGCTGTTGGATTTAAAGAATTACAGTGAAAATGTCCATACTACCCAAAGCAATCTACTTTGGTAGATTCAATGCAATCTCCATCAAAATACCAATGACATTCTTCACAGAAATAGAAAAAATAATCTTAACCTTCATATGGAACAAAAAAAGAGCCTGAACAGCCAAAGCAATCCTGAGCAAAATAAATAAATAAATAATAAAGTTGGAGGCATAACATGATCTGACTTCAAATTATACTACAAAGCTATAGTAACCAAAACAGCATGATACGGGCATTAAAATAGACACTTGGATCAGTGGAACAGAATAGAGAACCCAGAAATAAACCCACAGACTTACAGCCAGTTGATATTTGACAAAGGCAACAAAAACATACACTGGGGAAAAGACTGCCTCTTTAATAAGTGGCGCTGGGAAAAATGGATATCCATATGCAAAAGGATGAAACTAGACCTGCACCTCTCACTGTGTATTGAAATCAATTCAAAACGGATTAAAGACTTTATTAGATCTGAAACTATAAAATTATAAGGGAAAATACTTCAGGAACACTTCAGGAACTAGAACTGGGCACAGACTTT
>NW_007859963.1:0-626 GCF_000696425.1 Galeopterus variegatus
AATATTAAGATAAAAATTATTCAAATGTAAAACACCAATAAAAACAAACTAAAAAAAAAAAAGAAAAAAGAAAAAACAAAGCTTCATTCAGCTCTGGGAAAATTCCAAAAGGCTTAATCTATATGTAGTTGGAGTTCCCAAAGGAGAAGAGAGAAGAAAAATTATGTAAAGAAATAACATGACTAAAAATTTTTCAATTTTCCAAAACTATGAACCAATTGAGACAAGAAGCTCAATTAAATCCATGCATAACTAACATGTAGAAAACTGCCTCAAGCTACATCATAATATAATTTCCAAAATCCATGAAAAATAAAACAAATCAAAGTGTCTGATAAGCTAACAAAGGATGTAATAGTATCATAACAAAGATTCAATGTAAAAAAAGTTGAAAAACCAAATATTAGTAGTCAAATTAAATATAGATAATCTCATTATTTCAATCAAAGGCAGTTTGTTAGACCAAACAAAAATAAATACATTTGTCTAAAGACTTTACACAAGTGTTTATAGTAGCTTTATTTGTCATAGCCAAAAACTGGAATCGATCCAAATGTCTATTTAAAAGGAAATAGGCAAACAAATTGTTATATAACTATTTAGTAAAATAAAACTCACTCAGCAAT
>NW_007859964.1:0-625 GCF_000696425.1 Galeopterus variegatus
CGTGGACAAAATGGATAACGTCAGTAGAACCCAAAATTGGTTCTCTCAAAAGATCAGTTGAGGGCCGGCCCGGTGGCCCACTGGATAGTGCGCCGCTTGGGAAGCGCGGCGGCGCTCCCACCCGAGGGTTCGGATCCCACATACAGACCGGTTCCCGCTCACTGGCTGAGCGAGGCGCGGGAGCAACACCGAGGGTTGCAGTCCCGTTGCCGGTCCCCGGTCCGGTACGGGGGCAACACTGAGGGTTGCGATCCGTTGCCGGACACGGAAAAAGACAAAAAAAAAAAAAAAGATCAGTTGATACACTCCAGCTAGACTGGTGGAGACAAAAAAAAGGGATGGAAATACATCAGCAGTGTCAGGGATGTAGAGTGCCCACAAGCACTGATTGTACAGACAGCAAAGTGTTAGTACAGAATTTTATGACCAACTTTATGCCAATAAATGTGCCAAATTTAAAAAATTGGGCAAATTTCTTTAAAGATGCAATGTAACTAAACTGACACATAAAGAAACAAAATCACCAAGGTCCAGACTTTGATCCCTGTATGGGCAAGATGCCAAAAATAAATACATAAAAAATAGAAAATACAAGCCCTATATCCATTAAAGAAATCGAATTTTT
>NW_007859965.1:0-625 GCF_000696425.1 Galeopterus variegatus
TGGGAGCTTTGTGAGTGACCCCCAGCCCAGCCCCGCTTGGGGGGCAAAGGCCCACCCGGCCTCCGCTTACCACACCAGGCTAGGCGCCTTCAGCAGCACTGCTGCCTCCATTTTCTCCGGGGGGCGGGGGGTGGAGCCGGCCGGCTCTGATCGGGCAGACCAGCCATCTTCGCTTGGCGCAGCTCCTCACTGAGCCGTGCCACTTGTGTGCCTCAGCGTGAGGCCCCCCGGGGCCTGTGGAGCGGCCACCAATCCCACTCCTCCCACAGATCTCTGACGGGGCTGGTGGCGTGGGGAGCCCCCGGGCAGCATTGGGAGGGCAGGGAAGAGGATCCCAGCCAGACTGTCACTCCACCACACCTGGGGCCTCGGCCCCAGGTAAACTCCCTGCTTCCGGGAGGCAGATACCATCGCTGTGGCCTTCAGTTCGGAAAAATCCCAGACTGATTTCTGGTTGGGAGAGGGATGACCAGGGTGCCCCCGAGCCCGCTTGATCCTGCCGGAGAGTTGGCCTGAGGGCGCCGAGCTGGCTCACGCCAGGGGGATTCAAAGAGGAACTGTGTACTGTGGGATCCTCCCCCAGGGGGCTCACGCCCTGGTGTGGGAGATAACTCAACCACACAGG
>NW_007859966.1:0-625 GCF_000696425.1 Galeopterus variegatus
AAAAAAAAAATACAGTTGATGATAAAAAGAGGAAGAAAATATCAACTGTTCCTCATTCATTCTTAAAATATACAGTCATGTGCTACATAATGACATTTCAGTCAATGACCAACCACGGAAACAAAGGTGGTCCCATTAGATTAAAACTGAGCTGAAAAATTCCTGTTGCCTAGTGATGTCATAACATTGCAATGTTGTAGCACAATTACTTTACTTTTAAAATAAATTCAGTGTAGCCTAAGTGTACAGTGTTTATAAAGTCTACAGTAGTGTACAGTAGTTTCCTAGGCTTTCACACTCACTCACCATTCACTCACTGACTCACCCAGAGCAACTTCCAGTGCTGCAAACTCTGTTCATGGGAAGTACCTTATATGGGTGTACCATTTTTTATCCTTTATTACATGTTTTTAATGTATCTTGTCTATGTTTATATATGTTTAAATACATAAATATCACTGTGTTTCAATTGCCTATAATATTCAGTATAGTAACAGGCTATACAGGTTTATAGTCCAGGATCAATAGGCTCTTCCATATAACGTAGTTGTAGTAGCCTATACCATCTAGGTTTGTGTAAGTACATACTATGATGTTCTACAATGACCAGATTGCCTAATGATGC
>NW_007859967.1:0-625 GCF_000696425.1 Galeopterus variegatus
CTATAAACATTTCTGTATGGATTTTTGTGTGTTTTCATTTCTCTAGGAAAAATGCCAAAGAGTAGAATTTCTAGGATATATAGTTGTTGCATGTTTAGGTTAATAACAAATTATCAGACTGTTTTTTAGACTACTAGACCACTTTACATTCACACCAGCAAAGTACAAGCAATCCAGTTTCTGTACATCCTCACCAGAACTTGATGTTGTCACTATTTTTGTTTTAGCCATTGTTATAGATGTGTATTGTTATCTTGTTGTGATTTTAATTTTCATTTTCTTAATGGTTAATAATATTAAACATATTTTTCACGTGATTATTTGCTTGGCCACCTATATATTCAAGTTGGTGAAACATATGTTTACATCTTTATAATATATCTTATATCACCTTTTTCTCAATAGATTATTTGTTATCTTCACTGTTGGCCTTTGAGAATTCTGTATATATTTTACATACTAGTCCTTTGCCAGTTTTGTATTTTGCAAATATTTACTTACAATGTGCTCCTTGTAATTTTTTAAAAAAATATTTTATTGTATATTTGCAGTGTACAACATGATGCATTGATATACATATACATAGTGAAATGATTGGTACAGTCAAACAAATTTACATATCCAT
>NW_007859968.1:0-625 GCF_000696425.1 Galeopterus variegatus
AAGGCAGGAGGAACCATGATGAGAGAAAAAAAGGACCTCTCCCAACATTTCAATCCCAGGTCACTTCAAGGCTTGCCCTGGTGAACACATGGACCAAGAGTTAGCAAAAGCGACAGCTTTGCCCAACATATGAAGTTACTTGGAGGCTGCAGGGGAGAAGAGGGCCTTGGTGGACCCCAGGCCAGCAAGACCACTAACAGGGTTCCATGGTCCCACAGAGAAGTGAGGGTCCACAGACAACTGAAAAAAAGGAACCACTCAGAATCTGGTGAGTCATTGCAAGGGACAGGTGCATGACCCATCCCATGGGAAGTATCTGGAGTGTAGGCAGTGGGAGAGGTGGGCCCACCAGGAGAACATTGGGGAACAGAATGGACAGCTGATATGCCCTGCAATCAGCATAGGCCCCCACTCAATGTAGAATGGTCAGGAATATAGAACTGCAGGGGGTGAAGTTTGCTGAAAAGACTCAGGCCCAGACCAGAGTTTCCACACAATCCAGGTGTACTGGGCCTCACCAGACCCAGAAGTACTTAAATTGTTGATAAGGTCAACAATTTAAAGCTGAGCTGCACAAAATGCCTTCCCCAAAGAATCAGCAGCAAAGCAGCAATTTAGCTCAACC
>NW_007859969.1:0-625 GCF_000696425.1 Galeopterus variegatus
GCTGGCTTTCCTGGCCTTTGTTGTCTGGGCTGATTGCTCGTTCCCACAGCCGGGCTTGGGCCCCCTCAGGAGTCCTCCTCTGTGTCGTCCCCAAAACCTGGAACCTGCTGCCGCTTGTTTGTCGATGTAGGATCGTTGTTGAAAGAATTATTCGCCTTTTGTTGCTCTTGGAAATGCAATCAATACTCTGGTATCACAGCGCACGGCTCACAGGATCGCACTGTCTCCTGTCATGGCCGCTCCAGACCCGTCGCCATCTTAGACCTATATCTGCTACATTTTTGAAAAAAGTTTCGGAGGCTAGGAAGTCCAAAGTCCAGGGAACACATCTGGTGAGGGTCTTGGTGGTGGCAACAGTGATGCAGGGTAGCACAAAGAAACGGGTGGGTCAGATGCCCGCTCGCGTTCCTCAAACTTCACAGCCTGCTTCCAAGGGGTCTCTGTCTTCCTCCCACTCTCCGGACCCTGTGCCTCACCTTCTTCTTTCTTATCTCGGTCCAATTGTCCCTTTGCCTGTTTTTAAATTGGGTTATTTTGTTGTTATTGTTGACTTGTAGAAGTTCTTTACATATTCAGGTTATTAATCCCTTATCAGAGATATATGCTTTCCAATATTTTCTCCCAT
>NW_007859970.1:0-625 GCF_000696425.1 Galeopterus variegatus
GATTTTGCCAACATTAGTTGCCTGGTTTTGATACTGGAACGTACTTTGGTAAATGCTGCCATTGGGAAAACTGGATGAAGGGTATATGAGTTGTCTCTGTGCTATTTTTCAACTTCCTGTGAATCTACATTTATCTCAAAATAAAGTGTTAAAAAGAGAAAAAAGCTAATAGCATTCATCTACATTAGCTATCATTATCTGATAATAATGTTGGAAGGCATATAACAAATGAAAACCATTCATAAGAGTAGCCAAAAACTTAATCACTTGGACAAAATTAACATGAAATATTTAAAACCTATACAAAAATATACAATAAAATACTCCCAACACACACAAAAGTAGACCTAGGATATTATTCTGGGTCAGGATGTCTTAACATCAGCAAGATCTCATATATTAAAGCATACTGGAAAAATCTTCCTAATTAAGAGTGTCATACCAGCACATGAATAGACAAGTCAGTGGAATAGAAGTCCACAAATTAATCCAACCAAACATACAAATCTAGTATAGGATGAAGGTGATATCTCAAATCACTGGGGATGAGATAATATTTTTAATTAATCGTGTTTGAACAATTGGATATACATTCAAAATGTATATTTTGTTTGTTTGTTTTTTG
>NW_007859971.1:0-625 GCF_000696425.1 Galeopterus variegatus
AATAGAAGTTTATTTTGGTGCAAAAAAAATTGAAACCCCTGCATAGTTTTTTCATAATATGAATTTTTTGTGAACTTTTTGAAGACTGCTTGTATATATCTACCTAACAACAGAGCCCCCAATTACATAAAGTAAAGACTGACAGAATTGAGGGAGAAATAGATAATTGAACAATAATAGCTGGAGACTTCAATACCCCACTATCAATACTTGATTTTTAAAAAACTATGTAGAAAATCAGTAAGGAAATTGAAGACTTGAACTACCCTATATACAAACTAAACTTAACATACATCTATAGAGAACTACATCCAACAACAGCAAAATACACACTCAAGTGCACGTGGAACATTCTTCACCTTAGATCATATGCTAGGCCACAAAGCAAGCCTCAATAAATGTAAAATGATTGAACTCATAAAAGGATGTTCTCCAAACATAATGGAAATTTTAAATAACAGAAACAAACTTGGGGAATGGAAAAGTGTGTAGAAATTAAACAAGACACTACTAAATAGCTAATCAGCAGAAAGAAAGGAAGACAGACAGAAAGAAAGAAAGAGAGAAAGAGAGAGAGAAAGAAAAGAAAGAAAGAAAAAAGAAAGAATGAAAAAAGAAAGAAAGA
>NW_007859972.1:0-625 GCF_000696425.1 Galeopterus variegatus
CACAACAGAATCAACAATCTTCTACCTATAAGTGATTGCTTATGATGGAAGTAATATGGGTGAACATGTTAAAGAGTCATCTCATTTCCTATGTGTAATTCACAGATCATAACATTAACTCTATATAGTTGTGAGATTTAAATGAGGCAACTCATATAGATTCTATAATTAACAAGTTACCTAACATATGTAGCAATTGTGTTCAAGAATTTGTTATTATTCTATTAATAGAATCTAAGGGTTATATGAGGATTGCCACTATGCACAGAGATGAAAGATAAAGGAAACTGGAATTGTATATTTAAATTTATTGAGTAAATAAATTCCTTGCATTTACACTTAACATACCGTCAAAGAGGGAATAAAACTTCTCCCATTGCTGGGCTTTATTGTGAGGATTTAATGAGAACTTATGTAAAGATTCTCAGACAAAATGTGTTAGTTACTATAAAGATATTGGTATCAGGTAATCAAATGTGTATATGTTTTGCTGAGGGATTCTAAAAGGATATATTGATTTTCCTATTGTATTATTTTTTTTAAGATTTTTAAAGTGTTTTATCCAAACTTGAGGGAAATTTGTGAAGAATATGACAAAATGGATCCAAATCATCACAATTACATA
>NW_007859973.1:0-625 GCF_000696425.1 Galeopterus variegatus
GTCTTTAGGCTTTTCTATATGTAAGATTATGTCTTCTGCCAACAAGGACATTTTGACTTTGATTTTTCCAATCTGGATGCCCTTTATTTCTTTCTCTTGCCTGATTGCTCTGGCTAGTATGTCCAATACTATGTTAAGTAAGAGTGGTGAGAGTGGACATCCTTGTCTTTTTTCCTATCTTAAGGGAAAATCTTTCAGCATTTTCCTATTCAGGATGATATTCGTGGTGAGCTTACCACATATGGTTTTTATCATGTTGAGATACTTTCCTTCTATACCTAATTTGCTGAATCTTTATCATGAAGTGATGTTGAACTTTGTCAAATGCTTTTTCTGCATCTGTTAAAATAATCATATGATTTTTTTCCCTTTGATTTTGTTGATGTGGTGTATCACATTTACTGACTTGCATATGTTGAACCATCCTTGCATCCCTGGATGAGTCACACTCGATTGTGGTGCATATTTTTTTTGTTGTGCTACTGTATTGTATTTGCTAACATTTTACTGAGAATTTTTGTGTCTATATTCATTAAATATTTGGCCCTCTAGTTCTCTTTTTTTGTTGTATCTTTGTGTGGTTTTGGTACCAGGGTAATGAAGGCCTCAGAGAATGAGTTTGGGA
>NW_007859974.1:0-625 GCF_000696425.1 Galeopterus variegatus
TAACCAATGGGATCTAGGCATCCCGTTGGAGTGATTTTGAGCATATCCTTTTGAAATACACATGGCACGGACATAAATAACTCATTTTTTTTACCTTCATAACTTAACACAGAATATCCTCCATGAGACTGCCCTGCATTGATTGACAGCAACAAACCAAAAGAGAATCGGAAATCAATCAATTTTCCAGGTCAAAACACTTTTGCATAAGCTCCCATTAAAGTCTTTTAAAAGGACCTTTGCTATCTTCAAGTTCCTTAAATGTCTTTTGTCTTCTCACTGCACTCTGTGTGTGCGTGTGTGTGTGTGTGTGTGTGTGTGTTAAGAACACAACACAAGACATATCCTCTAACAAATGTATAAGTGCACGATGCTGTATCATTCAGTACAGGCACTGCGTTGCACGCAGGTCCCTAGAACTTATTCACTGCACTTCAAGTGCAAACAGCATCACCCTGAGTCCCTGTGATGTGGTCACCAGGTGTGTCTGCTGGTCCAGCCTTAGCTAGGAACCTACACAACGCCTGACCCCTGGGTGTCTGCTGGGGAGGCCACAAAATGCATAGCTGTTGTCTTGGTCTCATTTTGCAGCCAGATGTTTTGGTCCACGTAGGGTAAAAATAGG
>NW_007859975.1:0-625 GCF_000696425.1 Galeopterus variegatus
AAAAAACAATTCTAACATTCACATGCAGCTACAAAAGACCACAAAAAGCCAAAGCAATCTTGAGCAAAAAAATAAGCCCAGAGGCATTACACTTCTTGACTTCAGATTATACTACAAACCTATAGTAACCAAAACAGCATGGTACCGGCATAAAAACAGACCCTTGGACAAACGGAACAGAACAGAGAACCCAGAAATCAACCCATATACTAACAGCCAACTGATCCTTGACAAAGGAAGCAAGAACATACATTGGGGGAAAACACTACCTCTTCAGTAAATGGTGCTGGGAAAACTTGACACCCATAAGTAGATGAATGAAACTAGACCCATATCTCTCACCAGCTACATAACCAACTCAAATGGATTAAAGACTTAAATATAAGACCTGGAACTGTAAAACCCCTTAAAGAAAACATAGGGAAGCACTTCAGGAAGTAGGTCTAGTCAAAGATTTTATGAATAAGACCCTAAAACCACAGGCA
This sequence comes from Galeopterus variegatus, assembly GCF_000696425.1. NCBI lineage: Eukaryota > Metazoa > Chordata > Mammalia > Dermoptera > Cynocephalidae > Galeopterus > Galeopterus variegatus. Next base: position 486 of record NW_007859975.1, read on the forward strand.
GCGAAATAAAAAATAAACAAATGGAGTTACATCAAACTAAGAAGATTCTGCACAGCAAAAGAAGCAATTAACAGAGGGAAAAACAACCTACAGAGTGGAATAAAATATCTGCAAACTATGCATCCGACAAGGGATTAATA
>NW_007859976.1:0-625 GCF_000696425.1 Galeopterus variegatus
ACAAAAACAGGACTCAGTGATTCATTCAATCAGCTTTGATTCATGTTGACCCCTCCTCCCCTCTTCCCTGCAATATCCGATTAGTTATCAAGTTTTGTTCATTTTTTTAACATAGATATTTCTTGACCTTAGCCCTTCAAGTCTCATCATCTCTAGCTAAAACCTGACGTGTGATACAACCTTCCTGGAGCCCACTTCTCACAGTGATTTCCATACTTTGTATGCTTAAATGGAAATGGCCTAGTGTTTGTTCCCACATCTATTCCTCTGTCTCTCTGCTTCTGTTGCCAGCACTGCTTGAACGTTCTTTCTCAATTCCAGGTAGAATGCAGCTCCTCCCCACTCCTCTTATCAGAAAGAAGAGTCTGTTGTTTCAATTCCCATGGAAGAGGTTCTGCAGTCACACAGATGTGGATGCAAATCTGAGCTCTGCTACTTACTAGTTGGGTAACCGGGGCACCTTGCTTTCTTTGAACCACAATTTCCCCATCTATACAACAGAGATTCCAACTATTTGCAGGTTTGCTGTGAAGATTAAATGGGATAATATATTGAAAATGCATAGCACGATAAGGGCAAATGTTAGTGTCCTTCACTCACTTGTACTGGTTATCTCTGTAAATGT
>NW_007859977.1:0-625 GCF_000696425.1 Galeopterus variegatus
ATAGCAGTTATAGGAAATATTGATGTGGCAATGAGGTACTCTACAAGAATTTTGAGAAAAATATAAAAAACAAGGAGAAAAAGTCTGCATACCTAGTAAAATTTCCAGCAATCTTTCTTAATCCAGGAAGAAAACTGGAGGTTTGTTCCCCACCTCCCCAGCCCCAGAGAAAATGAGTGCCCCAGGGGAACTTCCCAGGGTAAAATGCCTTTAAAAATAGACACTTGGGGTTCCCCAGTGAAATTACCAGCTTGCCATTCAGTTGCCCAGTTACAGGCACTACCGATGCTCACAGAGCTTATCTTCTGCTCTTCAGTGTCTTATTCTTCATTTTAAATGAGCATATAAAGACCAGTAGGAATTTGAGGAAAGACTCCAACATAACATAGGAAGACCTACACTTGTAGACAAACAGAAGAAAAGGAACATAAAGAAAATAGAGCCCGTGCAGAAAACAGAAAAAACTTCAAAGAGCAACCATTACAACTGTGAAACAAGAACGAGTTTTCAAAGTTAAAAATTATAGCAAAAATTTCAAAAAATTAATATAAAATTTACATGATAAATACCTTCTCAGAAAGTAGAGCAGAGGAAGATAAAGAAGTAGAAAATAGAAAAAAAAAAA
>NW_007859978.1:0-625 GCF_000696425.1 Galeopterus variegatus
ATGAGAGCAGTTATTATTTTGAAACTAAAGACTAAGACCAATAAACTGTATTTTAAGAGGATGTCAGAAAACAAAGAAGATGATTGTCCCTTACACTGATCTGACACCTGTGTCCCCATAGTCATTCACTCCTTGTTGCCTCACAAGGATGTCTTTAAAACTTGGTTTTCTGGGTATCAGGAGTGGCTCTGGGCTCATTCCAGCCACTCTCCATAACCCCCTCAGGTGCTAATGCAGCGTCTTCTCTGAAGAGTCAGAAAGTCTCATCAGTGACAAGCTTCAGAAATCTGTGCTGGAGAAGTGCAGGTTCCTTTTACTTGAGGTAATGGTAAGTGGCATTTTGGTTGGTTTTGTTTCCATTATATCTCAAGAGTTTTGTGGTTTTGTGTGTGTGTACTTTAAGTCATTGAGGTTAGAAAATAAAGAATCTGAGCCAGGAATACACTTCCTCAAATCCCCTTTCATTCCACAGGCACCTGATACCTGCTCTGTCTTTACCTGGAGAAACCCATGACTAGAGCTATCCTGCCTGGAGCCTCTGCCTCCCCCTCCCCCTTCTCCCTTTCTCCATGTGTGTGTGTGTGTGTGTGTGTGTGTGTGTGTGTGTGTGTGTGTGTGTGTGTGT
>NW_007859979.1:0-625 GCF_000696425.1 Galeopterus variegatus
AACACTGAGGGTTGCGATCCGTTGCCGGACACGGAAAAAAGACAAAGGACAAAAAAAAAAATGTTGTGTTTAGGCAAAACAATCACAGCATGCAGCCCTCCCAGGAAGGGTTTGCAGCATCAGCTCTTTCCGTGCTCTTGTCCACTGCTACTTCAGCAGTCTGTCCCATTTGGCTCCTTAGCTTAGGGGGTCATCGTGAGGACACCCAGTTCCCCACAAATACTTTTCAAGATTGTTGAGCTTCCTGGATCTGAAGATCTGTGATTTTTCCTATGCCTGGGAAGTTTTCAGCCACTATTTTATTGAATATGTTTTCAAAACATTCTCCTTTTTCCTCCCCTTCTGGAATACCCATGACTCGGATATTTGAGCGCTTAAGGTTCTCTAATATCTCTCTCAGATTTTCTTCAATGTCTTTGATACATTTTTCTTTTTTCTTGTCTGCTTGTGTTATTTCAAACAGCCCATCTTCAAGTTCAGAGGTTCTCTCTTCAACTTCCGTTAGCCTGCTGGTTAAACTCTCCATTGTGTTTTTTATTTCGCAGAATAACTTCTTCAGTTCGACAAGTTCCGCTACATTTTTTTTTAGGATGTTGATTTCCTTGTACATTTCCTCTTTCAGGTC
>NW_007859980.1:0-625 GCF_000696425.1 Galeopterus variegatus
TCCAGAGAGACAGATGCCTCTCCCAGGCCCTGGCTCCCCCTTTCTTTGGACTTCGTAAGCCGACATGTCCATCCAAATATCCAATATGTACCTCAAACTCAGTAAGTAAAAATGGAACGCATTGTGACATCTCTCTGTCTCCTCATCCTCACCCCTGTATCTGTCCTCCATTTAGGAAATGGCCCCTCCATCTGTGCTGCCCAAGTCAGAAACCCGGGAGTCTGTCTCCTGAGTACCCTTTGTATTGCTCTTACCTTCTCCTGCTGGGCCACCAGCACCATCCGCTCCTCACCATCTCCTTCACAAGTCATTGAAACGGTTGCTTTGAGCGTTGGGCCATTTAATGGTCTCCCTGCCTTCTTTCTTGCCCCCTGCCCATTCAGTCCCCTCACTGCTCTCAGAGATGTTTTAAGAAATGCGCATTACATCCCTACCAACTTTAAACTCCATTAGAGTTTTCCAATGTCTCTAGAAGGTCAAACAGCTGGCATGGTTTATGAGACACATGATAATTGGACCCTGGTCTCTTCTGCCATCCCAAACACTGTCACTTGTAAGCCGCACTGTCACTGTCCTGGACGCCCTATGCTCCCTCTATGAACAGTGAAGGGAATGCCCACAACCC
>NW_007859981.1:0-625 GCF_000696425.1 Galeopterus variegatus
CAGGTTCGAGGTTTTGGGGCTGACACAGAAGAGGACTCCTGAGAGCACCCAAGCCCAGCTGCGGGAACGAACGAGCAGCCCAGACAGCAAAGGCCACAAAAGCCAGCAGAACCGGCGCAGAAACAGAGTGAAATGTGCCGGACCGGCCCAAATCTGCGAGCTCTGTGAGTCACCCCCAGCCCAGCCCCACTTGCGGGGCAAAGCCCAACTGCTCCCTGCCCGCCTGGCTTCCGCCTACCACACCAGGCTAGGTGCCCACAATAGAGCTGCCTCCATTTTCTCAGGTGGGGGCGGAGACGGATGGCTTAGTGAGGGGAGGCCAGCCATCTCTGCTTGGCGCGGCTCCGCACTGAGACGTGCCATATGCTTACCTTGATGCGGGGCACCCCGGGGCCGGTGGACCGGCCTACAATCCCACTCTCCCCGCAGATCTCAGATGGGGCTGGTAGCGTGGGGAGCCCCCAGCCAGCGTCGGGGGGGCAGGGAAGAGAAGCCCGCCCAGATCATCTCTCCGCCACACTCTGGGTATCGGCCCCAGATAAACTCCCTCTTCCCGGGAGGCACATTCCATCTCTGGGGACCTCAGTTTGGAACAGCCCCTAACTGATTTCTGGTGGGGAGAGGG
>NW_007859982.1:0-625 GCF_000696425.1 Galeopterus variegatus
GAGGTGCTCATTTACTTTTTCTGCCTTACTGCTTCATAGTGTAGGTAATTACACTCCTATGTTGAATGATTATTGCATCTCTGAAATTAAACCCTACAAAAAAGGAGACGGTGGTCTTCCCCATTTTTTAATGGCAGAAATAATTTGTTTAAGGTAAGGATTTACCATTCTTTTAAATTTTGAACAAAATTATTTTTAAAACATAGGTTTGGGTCAGGCACCTTTTTCAGAGGTTGTTGTTAGTCATAATGTAATATATAGTGGTGTCATTGATAATACATATCTGTCTAGAAAAATCTCACATTTCATGTCAATTTTTCCCATACAAAGCTTGGTCGTATTCCTGTTAAAACGGCTATCTTTACTTATATCCATATTTTATATAAAACATACTTTATTTTTTAGATAATTTATTTTACATACATGTGGGGTACAATGTTGATTTTCAATAATTGCATACAATGTGTGATGGTTGGATCATGATAGTTAGCTTATTTGTCATTACAATATGCAATCATTTTTGTGTCCATTGACCATTTCCTCATTAGCTCCTCTTCCTCCCCACTCCCCTCCCTTTTTCCACCTCTAGTTTTCTAAAAGTTCAATGTATTACTGTGATTGTTGT
>NW_007859983.1:0-625 GCF_000696425.1 Galeopterus variegatus
GAAGATAGAAAGGAGACGCAGAGAGATGAAAGAGGCTTCAGGTGTTTTTGTGAAGAGTGACGCAGAAGAGTGGTTCTCAAAGTGCAGTCCCAAACAGCAGCAGCCCGAGCACGTGGAACTTTTTAGGATTCCAAATTCTGCAGCCTCCTAATCCAACTTCTAAATCTAAACCTCTATGATGAGACTCACAATTTGTGGTTTAACCTGGCCTCCAAGTAATTTTGATGCATGCTAGAGGCTGAGAACGAGCAGCGTGGAAAATATATAGTAATCATGATATTGTTGAAAATCAGCACATGTCAGTATTATTAATATAGAAGTGGAATAGAAATTTACGTTATAAAAAATTGTAAAGAGAGAGGCAGAACAGAAGCACAGAGAACCTTGTCATCATTCTAAAATGATCCTAAAGATCAAGAAGATGGCTTGAGACTGCAATTGGTGGTGCATAAATGTTAGTATTAATTGTTTCTGTATTTTCTAACTTTTCTAAGCATGATACAAAATCAAATAAACACAGACTTTAAGAAGTGGGATAACCCTTAAAATGTACCTGGCCCATACCTTCCATCTAGTGTTTCAGAGTTTGTGACAGAATCTCATCAATTAGATGTTTCTATACCCT
>NW_007859984.1:0-625 GCF_000696425.1 Galeopterus variegatus
GTGTTTCTGGTATCTTTTTTTGGATGTTTATTCATTTTAGCAGGGGGTTTCACTGTGCACAGGTTTGACCCTATTCCCTGCTGTGTGCACTCTTGTCTAGGGTGGGGCATGTCTTCTGTAGCCCCTGCTCGGCACCGCCCTGCCCAGGAGGTCTTTCAGGTTTCTGCTAGCCGCTCTGGGTGGCTTTGCAGCACTGTGTAGTGCTTTCTCAGGATTATTCACCTTCCTCCTGTTATTGCAGTTATCTGTGTGCTTGCCTTATCTCCCACAGTGGAGCGTGAGCTCCTCAGGGGAGGAGCCCACAGCACACAGTTCCTCTTTGAATCCCCCTGGCGCAGACCAACTCTGGCGCCTGCCTGCAGTCAGCTCTCCAGCAGGGTCAAGTGAGCTCAGGAGCACTCTGATCACACTTTTCCTAATCAGAAATCAGTTAGGCATTTTTCTGAATTGATGGCTGCAGAGATGGTATCTGCCTCCCTGTAACAGGAACTTTACTGGGGGCGGAGCCCAGGGTGTGGTGGAGTGATAATCTGCCCCGCCCACTCTTCCCTGATCTCCCCATGCTGGCGGGTTCTCCCCTGCCACTAGCCCCACCAGAGAACCACAGGGGGGATGGGATGTGAGG
>NW_007859985.1:0-625 GCF_000696425.1 Galeopterus variegatus
AAATAGTAAAGTGTTTATATCTGAAAGACAATTTACCGTAGTAAAATACGAACAGTCCTAAAATAAATTTACCATGTTATAAATGTAATTTCACATAGGTAGAGTTTGGGGGCAAAACTTGTATATATAGAATCCAAGTAACCAGATTGAAACAAAAACTATTTGAAAGCTAAAATTAAGTTAAATTTGTAAGCAATTAGAAAAATCTGTTTAGATTGGGGATAGAAAACACAGCTTCTCTGAATCTCCAAATTATACAACACTCACTGAGCCAGAATGGCTAACCTCTAGAAAATAAAGCAATGTATGTTTGCAATCTTTATTGTATTAGGCATATGTAAATGTTACTTAATAAAGCATCATGATGCCATTCCTAAATGATTCTAGTGCTTTTAAATATACAAAGGCCCAACTTACAGTGGTTCAACTTACAATTTTTTTTACTTTATGATGTGTTTATTGGGAAGTAGCCCCATTGTGAACCGAGGAGCATCTGTACTGTCCTCCACTTATTAGATGTGTAATTAATATTTATAACCTAAATGGAGCTTGTCATTTGTTGGATTTTTGTTGGGCCTTTAAAAAACTAACACCACCTTAAAGTGACATTACAAGTGGATTAACG
>NW_007859986.1:0-625 GCF_000696425.1 Galeopterus variegatus
AAAAAAACCCTTTAACTTTTTAAGTAAAATAGCACCCAAATTTCTTTATAAGTAACTGAAATAACTGAAAACACTGCCAAATAAATCACAAACATATTTTGCCTTAGAGATATCACTCATAGCACCTGTCATGCTCAGCATCACCTTCTAAAGGTGCCTGTAGACCCTAATGAGTAAGGGAGCGGATCCCTATATCATGGTGACTATACAATGTGACCAGCCCCTCAGTCATTACTGATAAGACCAGGGAAGCACCTGACCTAAGGAACAATTAATCAATACAAAAGCTGGCCAGTGACTTATGATGACGTATCTTGGTAAGGAGACGGCTACTCTGATTCTCCCCCTTGGGAATTTGAACCAAGACTTACAAATTGGCCAGCTGGTAATAGGAGGAGGAACAAGAGGCAAGAGTAGCTAAATCATGTTAATAGTGGAGTACCAGAGTTCAAGGTCACAACTTCCTGTTACTACGGAGACCTGGGATTCTGATCTACCTTCAAGCTGCAGTCTCTGCAGCCCACCCTTTAAGCCCAGTTGTTTAGTTTTTTCTATGATCTATGCAGCCTGGCTACACAGATGAGATTTCTGTTTCCCTTTTTACTTGGTGCAGTTTTAGAATAAA
>NW_007859987.1:0-625 GCF_000696425.1 Galeopterus variegatus
GCAGGTTGGCTGTGCTACCTGTGTCCCAGTGTTCTCCTAGTGAGCCCGTCTCCTCTACCACCCATGCTCCAAATACTTCTCCTGGGATGGGCCCTGTGCTGGTCCCTTGCAATGACTCTCCGGGCTCTGAATGGCTCCCCTTTTTCAGCTGTTCTGGCTCCTTGCTCCTGCATGGGTCCACAGGAACCCTATTAGTGGTCTTGCTGTCCAGGTCTTCTCCCCTGTCACCTCCAAGCAACTCCATCCAAAGGCCACAGCTGCGGTTTCTGCCAGCTCCTGCTCCATGCACTCAGCAGTTCCAGCCTTAAAGCAGCCATGGCCTGAAACCCTCTGAGGTTTTTTCTTTCTCTCATCATGGTTTCTCCCCCTACATGAACTCCATAGGTCTCTCCTCCTCTTCCCCTGAACTCCAGCAGCCCCAGCTTTGCTGTTATTACATTTTTATAGTTGTAAATTAGTTGATTTGTGGGAGACAGTAACGCTGGGGACCATCTATTACACCATCTTGACCGGAACTCCATGATTTCTATTTCTTAATGATAAATTCTCTGTAATTTAAGAGTTCTAAATCAAGCTCTCTGTAGCCCAAGGTTACAGACTTCCCGCTTGAATTCCTCTTCTTTTT
>NW_007859988.1:0-625 GCF_000696425.1 Galeopterus variegatus
TCTGTATGTGGGATCCGAACCCTCGGCGGGAGTGCCGCCACGCTCCCAAGCGGCGCACTGTTGCAGTGCGCCACCGGGCCGGCCCAAGAAGCTTTTTAATTTGATATAGTCACATTTGTTTATTTTTTCTTTTGCTGCTTGTGCTTTTGGGATCATGTTCATAAAGTCTATGTCCAGACCTAGTTGCTGAAGTGTTTCACCTATTTTTTCCCTTAGTAATTTTATAGCTTCAGGTCTTAATACTTAAGTCTTTAATCCATTTTGAGTTGATTTTAGTGTATGGTGAGAGATGCATATCTAGTTTCATTGTTTTGCTTATAGATATCCAGTTTTCCCAGCACCACTTATTGAAGAGGCAATCTTTTCCCCAATGTAGATTTTTGTTGCCTTTGTCTAATATCAGATGGCTATAAGCCTGAGGAATGATTTCTGGGTTCTCATTTCTACTCCACTGGTCTGAATATCTATTTTTATATGAGTACCATGCTGTTTTGGTTACAATAGCTTTGTAGTATAGTTTGAAGTCAGGTAGTGTTATGACTCTGGCTTTGTTTTTTTGGCTCAGGATTGCTTTGGCTATTTGGGGTCTTTTGTTGTTCCATATGAAAGGTAGGATTGTTTTTTT
>NW_007859989.1:0-625 GCF_000696425.1 Galeopterus variegatus
AAAAAAAAAAAAAAAAAAAAAGATTACCGGTAAGGGGGTCTTAACCCTTGACTTGGTGTTGTCAGCACCACACTCTCCCAGTGAGCAAACCAGCCATCCGTATATAAGGATCCGAACCCATGGCCTTGGTGTTATCAGCACCGCACTCTCCCGAATGAGCCACGGACCGGCCCCTGTGAGCCCTTTTTTTTTTTTCCTTTTTGTCTCTTTTCGTGACCGGCAACGGGATCGCAAACCTCGGTGCTGCGCTCGCACCTCACTCAGCCAGTGAGCGGGAACCAGTCTGTATGTGGGATCCGAACCCTCGGCGGGAGCGCCGCCACACTCCCAAGCAGCACACTGTAGCAGTGCGCCACCGGGCCAGCCCCCTGTGAGCCCTTTTAATCTGAGAAAATGTCTCAAAGGATTTTTCTTTCTTTCTTTCTTTCTTTTTTTTTTTTTGGTGGCTGGCCAGTACAGGGATCCAAATCCTTGACCTTGGTGTTATCAGCACCATGCTCTAACCAACTGAGCTAATTGTTCAGCTCAAATGATTTCTTTAATAATTTCTTGCCTTTCATTTTCTATGAGTCTATTATTTTCAGATGTTAAACCTTAAATTGTATTGTCTTTTGTTTCTGCTTTA
>NW_007859990.1:0-625 GCF_000696425.1 Galeopterus variegatus
AAATGCCTGTAAGGTGAGGGGCATGCCTTGATCCTCTTGCCACCCTAGCACCTAACACTCCTCCTGGCATGTGTTATGAGCCAATAAGGACTTATATAAATTTATTAAACAAATATAATGTTAATTTTATTTCCCTGTGGATATGAGGGTCCTTCAAAAAGTTCTTGGAATGAAAAGATAATTGAAGTAACCATGTATCTGAAGCGGAAACATGAGTCTGTTGGGTTAAATCCTTCCACAGTTGTTCCTGCGCATCTATAATGAGAATGATGTCCCCAGAGGCTATTTATTATCAAGACCCTTTTGGCCATCAGGTCCTTTAAATTTCACTGGAGGAATAAAACATACCTATAAAATATGAAATTTATATATAAAATATATAAAATGAAAAGCAATTAACCCTTGGGATCTTTAATAAAAAAGAGATCTGAAAGAAAAAATAAGTACAAGTAGACGTCACTGATATATCAATTGATGAAAATAAAAAAGGCCAAGGTAGAAAGTAGATAATAAACCCAAATAAGATAAATTCAAATAATCGCACAGCCTTTCCTAGCCTCCTTGGATCCTAAAATTGATAGTTGCTGTCACATCATGTCAATTGATCTTCACGGTGAATCGCAGA
>NW_007859991.1:0-625 GCF_000696425.1 Galeopterus variegatus
TTTCTTTCTTTTTTCTTACTCTATTGCATTGGTTAGCATCTTCAGTGCAATGATGAATGAAGTGGACAGACTGGACATTTTTGATTTATTCCTAATCTTAGCAGGAAAGTGTTCAGCCTTTCATTGCTAAGTCTGTTAGCTGTGGGTTTACACATCCCTTGTCAGGTTGAAGCAGTTTCTTCCTACTCCTAGTGGGTTGAGAGCTTTTATCATGAAGAGGTATTAAATTCTGTCAAATGCTTTTTCTTAATAATTTTTCATAAATCTGATCATAGTTTTTCTCCTTTATTCTGTTAATGTGTTGGATTACATTTCTTGCTATTCAAATGATTGTTGTGTCCCTGGGATAAACTCTACTTGATCATGGTGTATTATCCTTTTATTCAATTCGCTAATATTTTGTTAAAGATTTTTGTGTTTATCTTCATGAAAAGTATTGGTCTGCATTTTTTTTTCTTGTAACGTCTTTGGTCTTGTTATCAAGGTTGTGCTGGCCTCATAAAGTGATGTGAGAAGTATTGTTTCCTCCTCTATTTTCTCGAAAGCATTTGTGTAGAATTGGTATTCTTTCTTAACTATTTGATAAAATTCACCAGTGAAGTGTCTGGGCTTAGAGTTTTTTTTT
>NW_007859992.1:0-625 GCF_000696425.1 Galeopterus variegatus
AAATAATCCAGCAGACAGAACCATAACCTTCACAAATTTCTAACTGGTATTTATTAAATCTTCAGTTTTAAGTAATGCTGCAAGGTTTAACAATAAAAGCTTATGGGGTTACGGTCTCTATCAGTTAGCAGCATACTAAATATATTAAACATGTACTTGTATTTTAAAGATCAAGGTATTTCAGTTTACTAGGAAATTATTTGGAACCAGAAATAAGTAGATCATACCATTAACTTTAAAATAAAAGCTTTTTTGTGTGTGATATAATGAGATGATAGCTCAACGTCAATATCAGGAAAGGTGGAAGAAAGAAACATAAGATTATGATGTTGAGACTCTTATGGATAAATTTAGTGTTTTGAGTTTTTTTCCCCCTCTCTTTAGAAAATGATATATGCTTATTTATGAATGCAAGTAAGAGTTTAAAAATTATAGCCATTATGATAAAGGCATGAATTCAAGACAACATTTCGGTATATTTAAGTATTACCTCCTGACATTTTCATAAAAAAAAAGAAAATTGTATGTTAAAATTCAAGTTTGTGTGTGTTATGCACACACATACACTTAAATATTCATTAGTCTACAGAAAGTGAGACATACACATAAATGTGTTTGCACACAC
>NW_007859993.1:0-625 GCF_000696425.1 Galeopterus variegatus
AAAGACCAGTCAAATGTATCTGTGTGGGTCTGTATTTGAACTTTTTATTCAGTTTGCTTAAGTGATTTGACTGTTATTTTGCTATTATCATGCTGACTTGATTACTGAAACGTTGTACAAAGTCTTGAAGTGAAGTAGTCTTCTGACTTTGATCTTCTTCTTCAATATTGTGTTATCTTTTGGGGATTTTCTATATAAGCTTTAGAATTAGTTATGGTATCTGTGAAATAGCTTGCCAGATTTTTATTGGAATTGTGTAGAATCCATAGAACAAGTTGTGAAGAACTGACATCTTAAAAATATTGAGTCTTCCTATTCATGAATATGGAATATCTCTATATTTAGACAATTTTGATTTCTGTCATCAGAATGTTGTAGCTTTCTTTATATAGATTCGGTATGCATTTTATTTCATGTTTTGAGATTGCTAATATACATGGTATAGTGTTTTTAATTTCATATTCAAATTGTTTATTACAGTATATAGGAAACCAATAGATTTTTGTATATTAACTTTATGTTTTGCAATCTTGCTTATTAGTTCCAGGAGTGTATTTGTTGATTCTTTGGGATTTTCTACATAGAATATCATGTCAGCTGTGGTCAAAGACAGTTTTATCTCTTC
>NW_007859994.1:0-625 GCF_000696425.1 Galeopterus variegatus
TTTAAGAAAAAAGGTTGTCTTCTTCCCCTCCCTCCCTTTACTTTTATGGATATAGGTAAAATATCTGGGCTTTATATTGTATCAGTTGCATAACTGATAACTTTATTAGCTCTTTTAAGTAATGTAATTTTTTCTAGAGTTTTTAAATACAGTTGGCCTTTTGTATATGCGGATTCTGCATCCACAGATTCAATCAATGGTAGATCAGAAATACTAAGGAAAAAATTAAAAATAATGTTAATTAAAAAGCAATACAGTGTAACAGTTATTTACATGGCATTTACATTGTATGAAGTATTATAAGTAATCTAGAGATGATTTAAAGTATAGGAGGATAGGTGTTGGTTATATGCAAATACAGTCATAACTCGATACTGTGGGGGATTGATTCCAGGAACCCCAGGAATACCAAAATCCTCAGATGCTCTAGTCTCTTCTATAAAATGGCATAGTATTTGCATATAATCTGTACACATCCTCCTGTATACTTTAAATCATCTCTAGATTACTTATAATATCTAATATACAAATTTAAATGCTATGTAAATAATTCTTACACTGTATTTTTTTTTTTTTTTTCCTTTTTGTCTTTTTTTCATGACCGGCAACGGGATCGCAACCCTCG
>NW_007859995.1:0-625 GCF_000696425.1 Galeopterus variegatus
TAGGTAGGTGCTTCCTGCTGTTTAGTACTGTAGGAGATTAAAATGTTGAAAAAATAAACATTTATATTTATTCTACACAAATTTATTATTTAAAATGTTTTTCTCTTTAGATTTACTCCTGATGGGAAGTACTTGATTGTAGCCCAGCTGAATCTTAGCAGGCTCTCTGTTGTGGCAGCACCCCCAGTAGGAGGCATTGGCGACTGTTCTGTGATCAGCACAATCCAACTAGCAGATCAAGTTTTGCCACATCTCTTAGAAATCGATAGAAAGACTGGAGCAATCTATGTAGCAGAAATTGGAGCAAAACAAGTACAAAAATATGTCCCTCTGAATAACTGTATTCCTTCATTTGTTTCATAATGTTTCTTTTCCTGGAGATATTTCAAGTGGCAGTTCAGATTCTCAAATTGATTGTTAGTGCTTAAAATGATGTTCAATAATGTCCAAGATTTGTTTATTTTTACCTGATACAGAATCAGAAAGATTTGTTTTTATGTCATTAAGAATCATATGTTCTGTTGTCATTCTTCGTACTTAGTTTTACTTATAAGTGCATAGGAATATTTTTTTTTCCTTTTTGTCTTTTTTCGTGACCGGCAACGGGATCGCAACCCTCAGTGTC
>NW_007859996.1:0-625 GCF_000696425.1 Galeopterus variegatus
AAAATATCTAAGATTTAGAAGCTCAGATTCTCTGAAGTCTTTATTTTCCCATTTATTTATGGCAAACTTAAGTCTCTGAAAGTAAGAATAAATAATTTATCTGGGATCAAAATACAAACTAGTGAGTGAACAAAGATGAGAAGGTAAATTTTCTTCCGCTCTAAAAAAGCACTTCCATCTCAATTGATTTTTAAAAATCTTTTGTTTTTAGGTCAGGTTTATTGAAGTGTAAGTTACGTATCATAAAATTAACATTTTATATGCACAGTCTTTGTTGCATTTTGATAAATGTCTACAGCCACGAAGCCACCACAATCAAGATATAGAACATTTCATCACTCCCAAATTCCCACATATCTCTTGCAGTCACTGCCCTCCCTTCACCTCCAGCCCTTGGCAACCACTGCTCTGATTTCTGTCCTTATAGTTTTGCCTTTTCCCAAATGTTGTGTAAGTGGAATTGCAGAATAAAGTATGTGGCTTTTTGAGTCTGGCTTCTTTCACTTAGCAAAATGCTTTTGTGATGTGTCCCCACTGTAGCCTATCAATAGTCAACTACTTTTTATTGCTGAGTAGTATTCCATTGTATGGATGTACCACAGCTTGTTTATTCTTTTCAATCAAT
>NW_007859997.1:0-625 GCF_000696425.1 Galeopterus variegatus
CCAACTGTGTACTCATATTTGTTATTAAGAACCTCTTTCTTTTGGTTTTGACTCTGTTTCACTATAAGCCTGTCGGGATATTATGTTATAAAAATGTGATAAACATGCATTAAATAAGTTATGCCAGACAAGTCTTTCTATGAGGATGCCAAGCTTAGAATTATTAACCTACATAATTTGGAAACAGTGCCACCTAATTAAAATCCAGGTAGGATGGTAGAGAATGCCAGACTGCAGAGCCCCTTCCTAGATCTCCCTGCCAAGTAAACCTATGTTTAGAAAAAGCAAATGAGGTTAGTGAAAGAAAGTGAGCCGAGATGCCGGGTACCGTTCAAGCTTTATAAAAGGAAAAAAATCTGCCAGGCTGTGCTCAAAGTGGGGAACAGTCCAGGGCTGCCCTGAAAGCGGGGGACAGAACCAGGTGTGGGGGTGGTAGAGCTTATATAGTGCACCAAGGGCTAGCTGATACCGTCAAGGTAGGTCATTATGCTAATGTGGATTGGGGTAGAGAACTGAGTCCTTGCAGAAGCAAAAGGGGTTTCTGTTTAAGTCATGAGGCTTCTCGTAAAGGGAAGGGGGGAGGGGAGGGGAGGAGGTGGGCAGTGCCATTTTGTACTTGGGCTTG
>NW_007859998.1:0-625 GCF_000696425.1 Galeopterus variegatus
TGTGCTACAGAAGGTTCTGCCTCCTCGATGGTCTGTTCATTCTCAACCTCAGCTTCCTCTCAGGCTGCAGAAAGTTCTGCCTCCTCCGTGGTCTGTTCATGCGCAGTCTCAGCCTCCTGTTGGTTTGCAGAAAGTTTGGCCTCCTTGCTAGTCTGTTCATGTTCAGACTAAGACTCCTGTTGGTCTGCAGAATGTTCTGCCTCCTCCGTGGTCTGTTCATGCTCAGCCTCAGCCTCCTGATGCACTGCAGAAGGGTCTGCCTCCTCGGTGGTCTCTGAATGCTCAGCCTCAGCCTCCTCTTGGGCCGCGGAAGGGTCTGCCTCCTCGGTGGTCTCTGCATGCTCAGCCTCAGCCTCCTGCTAGGCTTCACAAGGTTCTGCCTCCTCGGTGGTCTGTTCATGCTTAGCCGCAGCCTCCTGCTGGGCCGCTGAAGGATCTGCCTCCTCGGGGTTCTCTGCATGCTCAGCCTCAGCCTCCTGTCGGGTTGCAGAATTTTCTGCCTCCTCGGTCGTCTGTTAATGCTCAGCCTCAGCCTCCTGTTGGCCTGCAGAATGTTCTGCCTTGTCGGTGGTCTGTTCATGCTCAACCACAGCCTCCTGCTGCGCTGGAGAATGTTCCACATCCT
>NW_007859999.1:0-625 GCF_000696425.1 Galeopterus variegatus
CAAATGGCTAATAAGCACATGAAAAGATGCTCAACATCACCAATCTTTGGGGAAATATAAATCAAAACTACAATGAGAGGCCGGCCTGTGTCTCACTCGGGAGAGCGCGGTGCTGAGAACACCAAGGTCACAGGTTCAGATCCCATATAGGGATGGCTGGTTAGCTCACTGGCTGAGCGTGGTGCTGACAACACCAAGTCAAGGGCTAAGATCCCCTTACCGGTCATCTTTAAAAAAAAAAAAAACTACAATGAGATATCACCTCACAGCCATCAGGATGGCTACTACAAAACACACACACACACACACACACACACACACACTAACAAGTGTTGGCAAGGATGTAGAGGAATTGAAACCCTTGTGCTTTGTTAGTGGGAATATAAAATGGTGCAGCCACTGCGGAAAAGGGTATGGTAGCCCCTCAAAAAATCAAAAATAGAATTACCATATGACCCAGCAATTCCACTTCGGGGTATATGCCCAAAACAACTGAAAGCAGTGTCTCAAAGAGATTATTTGTACACCGATGTTCATAGCAGCATCATTCACAACAGCTACAACGTGGAAGCAACCCAAGTGTCCATTGACAAATGAATGGATAAGCAAAGCATAGTACAATGGA
>NW_007860000.1:0-625 GCF_000696425.1 Galeopterus variegatus
CAGCAAACCATGTCATTACTCAGAGGATGTTTCCCAACCTGTAAAAGGAGCTCATAATATTATGGAATTAAATGAGTCCGTGGGCATGAAAACGCCTAGCTCAGGGATTGGTGCACGTGGCACGGGCACCATCATAACCCTGAGCACATTCACTCCCTCGCGCATTCATCCTTCAGCTCAGATGCCATGTGAAGACACAAACCAGCCGTCTGACACAACCCACCTTACGAACAGTTGCTGCCATCCCTGCAGTGCCGTTCTCAGCTCAGGAAGCCTGTCTGCGTGCTGGTCTCATTTTACTCCCCCACCAGGGGCATCACTACATCCCCATTTAACACACGAAGATGCTGAGGCACAGAGAAGAAAAGCCGCTGGGCAGAGTCAGGCGGCTACAAAACTTAAGGTCCATTAACTCCAGATTCTGGGACTGACCGGCAAGTTTAACATTCTCTAACTGGATGAGTATTTTGTGCATGTACACGTACATTAAACCATTAAGATCCCTGGTAGAAAAAGTCAGAAAGCTCAAGAATGACCTTTCAGCATCAAACAAATTCCTATTAAGCTTGAATTCACAGCTCAACTTCCCCAGGCAGAGATGGCCTCTTCCTCGGCCCACCCCGTT
>NW_007860001.1:0-625 GCF_000696425.1 Galeopterus variegatus
TTAAGAAAAGTAATGAAAACAAAAGCCATTTTAACACAATAATGGCAACATAAACTCATTCCCTTTTTCCTTAGAACCTTTTCCCTGATCTTTTCTCTGCTTTGAGTGCTTTTCTCCTAGGAACCTTGTGGATCATTCCTTTGTTTCCTCCTGGTCTCTGCTCCTAGAGAAACATGGGTTCACGTGAATGAAAAGAAATGCTTTTAAAAAGCTTGTTGCAGTGTTGTATTTCATAGGAAATGACGCGAGACCTTAAGTGTCCATCAAAAGGGAAAAGGCTGTATAAATGGTCGTATTTCCATAATATAGAATCCAATACAGCAGCAGGACCTGTATGTGTTAATATAATAAACCCTACAGGATTTATTAAGTTTATAAAGCAACTTTCAGAAAGGTATGCACAAAATGTATCATTTTGTGTTAAACAAGAAACTATAAATAAAATACTGTATGTATTCTGTTTTATTCATACATATGTAAATCTGTAGTAAAACATTTGGAAACATTAACTCCAAATTGATTAAGATGAAGAAAAGATTGATTAGGGTAATGAATGATGAAAGTGTCAAAATTAGTAGTGGCAGTAAAGGGGATTTTAGTTTATGTGTAATATTTTATTACTTTT
>NW_007860002.1:0-625 GCF_000696425.1 Galeopterus variegatus
TTCCCACCAACAATGTATAAGGGTTCCCTTTCTCCACATCCTTGCCCGCATTTGTTATTCTGTCTTTTTGATAATAGTAGGCTGTTAAATCACTCTTTTTTATTGCTGCAAATATCCTCTTTCCCTATTACCCCAGGGCTTTACTTACTAACTCTTCTTTATTCTTCAAGTCTTAGCTTTCTTTACTTACTTATTTATTTATTTTTCCTTCAGGAATTTGTCTTTTACTGGTTTTTTATGTTTATTTTTTATTTTATCAATATACAATGTAGTTGATTTTCATCTTAGCTTTAAATGTCACTTCCCCATTGAGATCCCTAACAACACTCTTCTTAAGTGTTCTCCTAGCATACTTTCATAATACTTATAATCAAACTTTTGTGTAAATAATGACAATGCATTTTTTTCTCACTAAAATGTAAGCTCCAATGAGGATCAAAAAGAACTCTTGGTATTTTATCCACTCCCATATCCACTACTAGCAAAGTGCTGGAAACATAGGGGACACTGAGTCAATACTGGCTAAATAAATAAATGAATGAATGGTCATGAACGAAGAGTTTGATAGTGGCTAGAGATATTGAAGAGTTTGAGACACGTAGAACATGAGCTTGATCTCCAAGCG
>NW_007860003.1:0-625 GCF_000696425.1 Galeopterus variegatus
GCCTTCAGAGTTGGACTGAGCCATGCTACTGGCATCTAGTTTGTAGAGGGCCTGTCGTGGGTCTTTTCTTATAATCATGTGAGCTAACTCCCCTGGTAAGCCTCTTCATATATTTATAACATATCCTATGGATTCTGTCTCTCTGGAGAATGCTGACTAATACAGTATACATTCACAAAATATGTTTATTATATACATAGACATACACATGTGATTAAATGTAGTTCTTTATAAGGTTGGGCTTATACTACATGTCAAATGGGATTAAATGTAGTTCTTTATAAGATTGGGCTTATACTACATGTATTTTCTATAACTTGCTGTTTTTCTACTAAACAATATGCCAGGAAAACTCCAAGATAACATGGATATGTGCAAATGATCCAACAGACAAAACAGAAGAGGATGTAAATATTATTAAACATGAAAATACCTTAAAAATAAGAAGTGGAATTTAAAACTGTACCTTTTAAGCCTTCTTGATTGGAAAATGAAAATGTATCAATGACAGTGTTTGCAAAGATGTGGGCAAACAGGCTGTTCTGTACACTTACATAAAGTCAGCCTCTCCATGAGGACTATCCTGAACATCTTACTGAAACTTGTAATTTTCTGTCCAATGGCA
>NW_007860004.1:0-625 GCF_000696425.1 Galeopterus variegatus
GTAAATGAGAAAGGGAGTGTCAGGCAGTGGGAGTTCCTGGTCTTAGGGACCAGACAGAAACAAGGGTCAGGAAACAGGTTTGAACCTGAGAGGTCCAGTGGGACAGGGTAGGGCAGCGCCCGGGGCCTGGGGTTTTGATGGGGAGAGAGAAGGGATGGCACTGTTGCGGATGGCAGCACGCTGGGCAGATAGGGCTGGGTGCGACAGCAGAGCACGCGACCCTCCTGTTATGCCTCATTTTCTTCCTCCTCTGGGGCTGGTTGTTCAAATATCACAGGGAAGTTTGCACGCCTGCTGGTTTCTCCCTACAAGATTTGCAGCTGACAAACTTTTTTTTTTTTTTCCTTTTTGTCTTTTTTCGTGACTGGTAACGGGATCGCAACCCTCAGTGTCGCGCCTGCACCGCGACAGGCAACGGGATCACAACCCTCGGTGTTGCGCCCGCACCGCGCTCAGCCAGTGAGCGGACCGGTCTCTATATGGGATCCGAACCCTCGATGGGAGCGCCACCACGCTCCCAAGTGCCGCACTCAACCGAGTGCGCCACCGGGCCGGCCCTGCAGCTGACAAACTTAGTTCAGACAGAAACTGCTCCGTGACATGGAGCCTATTTCTTGTCACTGAA
>NW_007860005.1:0-625 GCF_000696425.1 Galeopterus variegatus
CCCGCACAACTGAGGGCAGAACTTGCCAAATATAATGCACCAACGGATGAAGTGGCGGCAGGATTGGAAGTGAAGAAATGCATAGACGATTTGCCCTCAGGGGACATACAGCATATTGCAGACACATTGGTAATTTCTTTCTCCTTTATGCATAGAGGCTTCTGGTCAGCCTCACAGCAAGGAATGAGGTCAGCTCAATGCTCCATGGGGGTCACATCGGGTGGCACCTACCCCGCTGCTCACATCTGATGGGGTGACCTGGGGCCTCAGGGTGGATGCTACATGACAGCCGCTGAATTAAACCCAGCTGCACGGAGCATCCTGGGCATGCTCCTCCTTCTCAGGTCACCTTCCTGGTCCCCAGGGCATCTTGAGAAGGACAGCTTGGCTCCACGCATGGGTGCTGGGGGGCCAAGCACTGCTGCATCCTTCCTGGGTGCTGTCCAGAGGGCAAGTTGCACCACCCAGTGGGACACAGGCATTGTGGAGGTCGTGGGCTGCAGAGAGTGTTGGGCAGGGAGACACAGGGAGGAGGGAACTAGAGTGGCCCCTGTGTGCACAGCAGTGGCCGGCTGGGTTCCCTGCAGCTTCTGCAGGGCCAGGAGCCCACTCCAGCCCTTATGCC
>NW_007860006.1:0-625 GCF_000696425.1 Galeopterus variegatus
ATTATTTTTTCCTGTTTCTTCAAATATCTAACATGTATGTTTATTTGCTGCACATTGTTGATAAAATACAAATAGAGTGTTGACTATGTTATTATTAAATTACTATTTAATAGTAATTTTGTTTTTGTCCAAATTGGTTTAATTTTCTATTTGGCTAAGTCTCTGTCGGTTGTGAATTTAGTACTGGGGCATGCTCATTACTGCACTGCATGAATTTTATTACTTAGGTATGGACTTTTTGCTGACTTCACTGACTGTCTGATGTGTTCAATGAGGTCTCTACACTTTGGCCAAAATGGAACGTCAATATATCCCATAACTACTAAGTCACTCATATCACAATTCAGCTGTCAGTCCTCTGGCAGGTGCTAGGTCTTGTGTAAGTTCACCTATGTAAATTCCCACACAGACTTGTGGGTTGCTTTTCTAAATACAACTTTTCAGGTACTCTCTCACAAATCCTAGCTGCTTTGCTTCAGTATCCTGGGACTCTTGCCTTGCCTCCCTAGCTCATTAAAAGTGATTTTCTACCTCTTCCACTTTCCTGCTCTACTTTAGGAAAGTGGTCAAAGCAAAAAGCCAAGGTGACTTTGATACGATTGATAAGCCCACCTCACTTTTTTTT
>NW_007860007.1:0-625 GCF_000696425.1 Galeopterus variegatus
AGAAATAGGAAGTAGAATAGTGGTTACTAGAGGCAGGGAAAGGGAGTGGGGAGGAGGGATGGCTAAATGTTGGTAGCCTGGTACTAAGTTACAAAGTTACAGTTAGATAGGAAGAATGATTTCTGGTGCTCTAGGGTGACAATAGCTAATAATATTGTGCTGTGTATTTCCAGATAGCCAGAAAAGAGGATCGTGAGTGTTATAACCACAATGAAATGACAAATATTTAGGTGGTAGATATACTAATTATTCTGACTGGATCATTATATAATATATGCATGTGTTGAAAAAACAAACTGGACCCCCCCAAACATGTACAATGAAAAAAATAAATTAAAAAAAAAATGGAACTGAGAAGCCTTCTTGCTGACGGACATCTGACCTAAGTAAGCATTCAGGAATGCAAATTGACATATTTGCCTTGGGACCTTGGGTTTGTGACTTGGTTGGGGCATGCTGTTCCCCAGAATGATGATATATCAAAAAGATTTGCTATAAGTTTGCTTTTGTGAGTGAAAATTTGCTGTTTGTGGCAGGCTGGTAAAAGCTGCATACTGAGACAGTGTTAATGTTAATCTTCTGCTTTGTTTCACCAGTATGCAACCATTGATTGATAAGATTTTCC
>NW_007860008.1:0-625 GCF_000696425.1 Galeopterus variegatus
GGATATTTGAGTGCTTAAGGTTGTCTGTAGTCTCTCTTAGATTTTCTTCAATTTTTTTGATCCTTTTTTCTTTTTTCTGGTCTGACTGTGTTAATTCAAACAGCCTGTCTTCAAGGTCAGAAATTCTCTCTTCTGCTTGTTCAAGTCTGCTTGTTAAACTCTCCGTTGTGTTTTTTTATTTTATTGTATGAATCCTTCAGCTCCACAAGCTCAGCTACATTCTTTTTCAAGGCTTTGATTTCTTTGTATATTTCTTCTTTCAGATCCTGTATATTTTTTCTCATTTCATTGTGTTGTCTGAGTTTTCTTGTATTTCATTTAGTTTCCTTAGATTTGTTACTCTAAATTCCTTGTCTGTCATTTCAAAGACTTCCTGTTCTATAGGATCTAGTGCTTGAGAGTTATTATTTTCCTTTGGTGGTGATGTACTTTCTTGATTTTTATATTTCTGGTGTCTTTCCTTTGTTGTTTTGTCATTGTGGCCAGGGATATCACGGTCTACTCATTTCACCCTGATGTCTGGCTTGGGTCCTGAAGGGACTGCCACTTCTGGTCAGCAGGAACTAGCCTGGCTGGGGTTCCCACTGTGCCTGACTCTTCTGGGACAGCTGGCTTAGGGTGTGGG
>NW_007860009.1:0-625 GCF_000696425.1 Galeopterus variegatus
AACTTTACCACTCACTAAATGTTTATTTTCTGAGGTTGATGCTAAGAGGGTAAGCTGTCCTTTTTTAGCCCTTGTTTGCCTCCTGAAGTCAATGTTACACTGCAGGGAGCATGCCCACAGCTGAAGCCTTTCAAGGTTTGA
Source organism: Galeopterus variegatus (assembly GCF_000696425.1). Classification (NCBI taxonomy): domain Eukaryota; kingdom Metazoa; phylum Chordata; class Mammalia; order Dermoptera; family Cynocephalidae; genus Galeopterus; species Galeopterus variegatus. The sequence continues at coordinate 142 of NW_007860009.1, forward strand.
GAAATTTAAAAGATCAACAATTAAAGTAGCTATCCAACAGCTATTTTCTGCTGTTTCCCTACATAAGCACAAGAGATAACACTTCTTTAACATTTACTGTGTGCCAGACCCTGCTCTAGTAATTTTCTGTGGAGTTTGTACTGTTTTTACTACTATATAATTATACCCATAGGAAGAACAGAAAGGTCAAGAGACTTGCCCAAGTAACAAAGCTATGAGGTGGTGGAACCCAGGATTCAGACCCAGCAGTATAGCTTTCGAGTTCACGCGCTTAAACAGCACACTACACGCACACCAGCATCTATGTACACATAGCTCCTTCGACTATTTCTTTTTTGTTTTGTCTTAGTTATTTCGAATTCTTATTTCCTTTAAAAATTCCCATTGCAATAGTTTTCTCTATCATCAGAGAAAAAGATGTAGATAAACCTGAAAATATAAATTGGCTATTGAAATTCATATACCCATGCACACACACACATTC
>NW_007860010.1:0-625 GCF_000696425.1 Galeopterus variegatus
TTCTTTAGTATGCACTGTGGCAATATTGAGTATATTTTGAAGACACTTCTTAATAACTATGTGTATTACATCATGAAAATAATAACATATATCTGAATATGCATAAGCAATTGTTTATAGTTTAAAATAAGAAAAGCATATTCTATCCAGTTGAGTTTACTCAAACTACTGAATTAATTATTTTAATGGGACTCAAATGAACAATATGCTTCAGTTATTATTATCACATATTTAGTTATTTTTTGTATTGTTAAAACAATTCTACTACTTGTTATATATTTTGAAGTTTAATATATTTCTAAAACTGCAATGCAGTGGGCTTCATAGATCAACAGTTTTAGAAAATAACAATTCACATATGCTTACTTCAGAATAAACAACTTCAAAACCACATTGAGGCATAATTGGGAAAATTCTTTTATGTATTAAATAGGTTATAAAATATTTCACATAGGATTACAGAACTTTTTAAAATAGTACTTCTTATAATATTAAGGGCTATCAATATAAAAATTGTTGTTTTCTGGGGTTTTGTTTCTCCCTCTGAGAATGTTAAAAAGTGCATGATGTTGTTTCGACTTGTCAGTTTTTCTTTGTGGTATGTTTGTCAAAACAGGGAGCTAAC
>NW_007860011.1:0-625 GCF_000696425.1 Galeopterus variegatus
GTGATAGTGTCTATCTGTTGAGTGACTGAACACAGCTCGGAGAAGCTGTGGGCTGCTGCCCCGGGGTACACAGGGAGCTGGACATGCTTCCTGTCCGACTGCTCACTGCCCTTTCGCTCCAGAAGCCTCTGGCTGCCTTTAGAGTTCACTTCCCAGTGCATTCTGTGAGCGTGCTCAGAGGGCTCTAACCCCCGAGGAAACCAGGGTTCAAACAGCCAGCTGTAAAAAAAGCAGAGAAGGCAACAGAGGCAGTCCGGGCTATGCCAGGTGAGGCCCACAGAGGAAGGCACAGTTACTGGGGCGAGGTCCCCAGTACAGGTTGCAAGGACTTGCTTAGGCAGCAGTAGGGGGACAGGGTGGTGAAAGCAGTTCTCCCAGGCTCGGCTCTGACAGCTCCGCTTTCTCTTTCTGTCTCTGGAGATGGCCAGAGTGTTCTAGATCAGGCATCTGCCCTGAGGCTGTTATATGTTATGCTGAGGAAGTGTCCTTGCCTCTCCCGTTCACATCCTCCCAGACCTGATGATGGTCTGGTCCTACAGGAAAGGGAGAACCCAATGAGGTCATCCTCCTCCTCCCCTGTCCTCACCTCAGGGTCAGCAAGCCTCTCCCCCCGCCAAGCCTTTCC
>NW_007860012.1:0-625 GCF_000696425.1 Galeopterus variegatus
TTCCCGATTATGTAAGAAAAATCTCTTGCCTTCTCCCATTCATGAATATTTTTTATTAGTGCAAGCGAAACCTCTCTAACAAAAAAAAAAGAAATCATCAAGGCTTGTGAACAGAACTGAAATCAGCCACTCCTCCCGATACTTGGCCAGGTGTGGTTTTTACAACTTTTATGAAACATACATTGATTTCAAGAGTCCCGTTTAGCCTAGTCTAGAACTCTCTAGAATTCTACGGGAACATTTACTGCGACATTATGGCACCAGGCACTGATGCAGTCTCTCCCAACTTCTCACCAAATATACCCTATATATATAGAGAGAGAGAGAACGATATATTACTATAGATGTAGAAAAAAGGAACACATATGCATACAATCCAAACTGAAAACCTAACAGGTCAGAATTGGGGACTGACATTATGTCTAAATCAGATGGAAAGGGATGAAGGAAATCCAGCCTTTGGCTCAGGCCAAAATCCTTACAGAAGGTGGGTGGAGCTTGCATCATGGCTGATGAAAGTTTGGCCCCCACATGAGTGTACACTTTTTTTGGATACTTGATCCTCTTTTGTCTTTTCCTTTAATGAAAATTGATGGGTCCGATTCACTGAGAAGAAGTTTGGGGA
>NW_007860013.1:0-625 GCF_000696425.1 Galeopterus variegatus
CTGGTGATCAATCTTTAATGGATGAAGAGTTACTTCTTAGGGATGAGCAAAAAAAGTAGTTTCTTGAAACAGAATCTACTCTTGGCCAAGATGCTATGAACATTGTTGAAATGACAACAAAGTATTTAGAATATCATATAAATTTAATTGATAAAGCAGTGGCAGGGTCTGACAGGATTTACTACAATTTTGAAAGAAGTTCAATTGTGTTTAAATTGCTATCAGAAGCATCACATGCTACAGACAATCTTTCATGAAAGGATGGGTCAATTGATGTGGCAAACTTCATTGTTGCCTTATTTTTAGAAATTGTCACAACAAGCTCAATCTTTGGTAACCCCCACACTGATCAATCAGCAACCATCAACATCGAGGTAAGACTCTCCATCAGCAGAAAGATTGCAACTCGCTGAAGTCTCAAATGATTGTTATTATTTTTCAGCAATAAAGCATCTTATAATTAAGTATGTACTTTTCTTAGACAAAATGCTATTACACACTTAATAGACTACAGTGTAGTATAAACATAACTTTTATATGCACTGGGGAACCAAGAAATACATGTGACCTTCTTTATCACGATATTCTCTTTATTGAGGTGGTCTAGAACTAACCCCACAATATC
>NW_007860014.1:0-625 GCF_000696425.1 Galeopterus variegatus
GTTTTCAAGGGCTGCCACCCTAATGACCTCATTTTAATTTAATTACTTTTTTAAAGACCCTGTCTCCAAATACAGCCACATTCTGAGGTACTGTGGATTAGGACTTCAATATACAATTCTTTGGGTAACACAATTCAGCCTTCACGGTGACATAAAGTTTTTATTCTATTGTATTAGTGAAAATTTTCTTCTTTACAAAGCTCCCTAAATGTAATCCAGTGGAATAGACAAATTCATACATATTTCAAAAGATAAAGTCCAACCCTTAAACATATATATTCATAGTAGTCATGTAGAGATATGAAAGCAAAATATATATAGATACTCAGATGAGCCTAACTCTGAATAGACCCTGAACTTTATATCCCACACTTACTACAAATGACTACCAAGATTTTCCATATATCCCAAGGTAAAACAATTATTCTTGGCAGGGTGTAACCTGGATCCATCATAGGCAAAGTTGTAAGATAACAAAATGCACTCTCAATAAACTTTAACTTCCCATTCATAAAGCCTTCTTGGGCAGGGGATTAATTCTCTTATATTTGATCATTTGCCACCCTATCAAAACTTTTTCAGTTTCATTCATACATTACTCTTAGAGTACAGATTAGTACAGCTC
>NW_007860015.1:0-625 GCF_000696425.1 Galeopterus variegatus
GTAGAGAATTGGTATCAATTCCTCTTTGAATGTTTGGTAGAATTCTGCTGTGAATCCATCTTGTCCTGGACTTTTCTTTGTTTGGAGCCTTCTGATAACAGCTTCAATCTCTTTTATTGTTATTCATCTGTTCAGATTTTCTACATCATCTTGGCTCAGTTTTGGTAGTTTGTGTGTGTCCAGAAATTCATCCATTTCCTCCAGATTTTCAAATTTGTTGGCATATAGTTGTTTGTAGTAGTCTCTAATGAATCCTTGTATTGCAGAGGTATTGGTTGTAATATCACCTTTTTCATTTCTAATTTTTGTTATTCGGGTCTTCTCTCTTTTTTTTTTTAGTTAGCCATGCTAATAGTTTGTCGATTTTATTTATCTTTTCAAGATACTAACTTTTTGATTCATTGATCTTTTGTATCATTTTTTGGCTTTCAATTTCATTGAGTTCTTGTTTGATCTTAATGATTTCTTTCAATCTGCTAACTATGGATTTGGATTGTTCTTGTTTTTCTCATTCTTTAAGGTGAAGTATAAGGTTGTTCACTTGCCATCTTTCCATTCTTCTGTAGTAAGCATTTAATGTTATAAATTTCCCCCTTAGTACTGCTTTTGCAGTATCCCACAGGTT
>NW_007860016.1:0-625 GCF_000696425.1 Galeopterus variegatus
ATTTTTTTTTAGGAAATAAGCTGCTAAAGAAATGAGCTGTTATATAACATTCAGAATTCTTTAAGTAGATTTGTGATCCACCTATTATTCTCCCATTTTCCAATTTTGTGGTTAGCTATGTAACTCTTCATGTCAAATAAGAAATCTTGTGGTTCTTAATATGAGATGCGACTCACAAATGAAGAGCAATAATCTCCTACATAAGAACGATTTATTGTCTCTTTTTGGTCATATCAACAACCCTGACCCTACTAAGGCTCAGTAGAGTGAGAAAAGGAATTTGTGTTTTTGCTTTAAAGAATTTTTAATTCTCTGCTTTGGTGACATTGCCGTAATAACTAGATTGCAGCAGGTCCAATGATCTGTGTGTATTTGAGAGCAGAGACCCTAGCAGTCTCACTCACCATTATGCCCCTAGGGCCTGAGCCAGACTGACATGAAAATAGATCTGTTGAATTAATCAATGATTCAAAATGCACAATGCTACAACCTCTGTTACCATTAATAAAATCCATATTCTCATACTCCCTATATGTATGTGAGTTTATCGTAACACAAATTCCTTAATACTGAGTTTTAAATTGATTTTTTACACTGATTATCTAAAATATTATTCTATATAGAT
>NW_007860017.1:0-625 GCF_000696425.1 Galeopterus variegatus
CACACACACACATATCACTATCCTCATCTAGTCCTGGTCATGGCCCAGGCATCCAATGACACTTTGCAAACTCATGTGCACAAACTCTGTATTTGCTTGCACTGCTCATCAGCTCAAAACACTGCAAAGTCCCCGAGGTTCTCAGAAAACAGAGATCTCCTCACCCTGACACTCAAGTCTTTCGGAATCTGGCCTTAGTTAAACTCCCAACTAAAACAAGTCCATTCCTCCAATCAGACCGGCTGACAGCCTGGCCTTTACATATCATTTGCCTATTTTAATCCTCAGTATCCAACCCCATCCATCCAATCATACCTATCCTGAATCTACAACCTTCCAGAAACTTACACTTATCAGCCCAACCCATAGCAATCACTCTGTTTTCTGAATTCCTGTGGTAGTGTTCCTTCCCAATCATTGACAATTAATTACTTAGGTGCTATATTGTATTACAGACTCTCTTCCGTGTGTGTTTGTAAAATCTCTTCAGGAAGAGCTTAGCTCTAAAAGCAAAATTTTACCTTCCTTTTTCTGGGAGTCACCAGTGTGCCTAACACACAGAATTTTAGCAATTTAGATGAATTACCACTTTGATAAATTAATACAGCACAAAACTAAGCAAAAT
>NW_007860018.1:0-625 GCF_000696425.1 Galeopterus variegatus
AAGGGGAACCCAGGTGTTTTGAACACACATAGGAGGCACAACTGGAGTGATCAAGAAACACGTCCCAGGAAGTCACAACAAATGTGAAGAGCAGCTCTCTAAGGAAAGAAAAGGAAGTAATGGTTAATAAGCAGAGAAGATATCATGCTCGAGGAAGTTTTGTGTGTTTAGGAATTTCCAAGTAGTTGAGTATGAGTGGAATATGAAGTGGGGGAGAAGAATATAGTGAGAAGTGAGGTAGAGGAGGAGAGGGAATGAGGTCACAGATGGCCCTGTGTGTCTATGGAGATAGCACAATAACTACCCTGTAGGATGGGGATTTTGAGTGGTGTCTTTAGAGACAGCGGGGAAGGGAGCTGTGCCTAAGGGCTCAGTCCTGCATTCGAGGCTATGGAGTATGGTCTTTGTCCTCCAAGAGCTCATGGTCTAGCAGGATATATAACATGTCGAAAAGCAAACGTAATACAGAGCAATAATTGCTCTTGGCCGTACAACAGTGGCGGGGCAGGCTCATGGGGTCTTGGGAAGAGAGGACAGAGAGCCTAATCCTGCCTGGAGGAGTTGGGCAAAGCTTCACAGAGTAGGCACCATGGGAGGCTGAGGACGGAAGTACGTGCAGGGCTTC
>NW_007860019.1:0-625 GCF_000696425.1 Galeopterus variegatus
AGGCTACTCAGTTCAGTAAACATGTGTCACATTCCTACAGTTGGAGTACGGTAACTGGAGGGCTTGAGATAGGGTAGACCCAAAGATAAAAATGAGTAGTCTTGGAGCTAGATGAACAGCAAATTTACTTCCTCTTCTCATTTCATAGAACCCAGCATTTGTTCTTACTACTCGAAACTCACACATCACTCAGTCATGAAAGACTTCTTAGTTACCTATTTCAATTGTTCACTTTTTATTCCTTATCATGTGTGTCCTCTTGGAAATTTTTTTTTTTTTTTTTTTGTCTTTCTCGTGACTGGTAAGGGGATCACAACCCTTGGTGTGGTGTCGCCGGCACCGCGTTCAGCCAGTGAGTGCACCTGGCCAGTCCTGTATAGGATCCGAACCCGCGGCGGGAGCGTCGCTGCGCTCCCACCCCGCACTCTCCCGAGTGCGCCACGGGCCCGCCCTTGGAAATTTAGCACTGATAATCACTCCATCCTTAAAACCTTGGCCTTGTCTTTTGTAACCCCATATTTTCTAGGCTTTTTCCGGATCTTATTTGTTGTTTTGTCTTCTTTGCAAGCTGTGAGTCCTCCAGTCTTCCCTCCAACCGTGATATTCACCACAGATGAGTCCTCAC
>NW_007860020.1:0-625 GCF_000696425.1 Galeopterus variegatus
CACACAGCCAGGTTTAAAAAGGATACGGCCCCTGTCTTAGGTTGCCCTTGCTTTGAGGGTCCTACCCGTCATTGAGTACCGTATAGCTGGATGGGCAGTTAGGGGTGTGGCCTCTGTCTTAGGTTGCCTTTGACGTCAAGGTCTTACCCGTCATTGGGCACCACACTACCAGGGGGAGAAGGGGGTGTACATTATTGATCGTACACATCTGTTTCTGGCATCGCCAACCTTTGGTAATGAACTTGAACATTCATTAATTGAATTGATTCTAATCTTTTTTGTATAAACTGAATTAATTTGTTAAGTATGCAGGGTAGCAGTAGAAGAAGGAGGATAGGTCCTAGGAAAGGCAGGAGATAGGGAAGAAGCCCATTGAAACCCGTCCAAAGGAAATTATTTTGGAGGTCCCGTCGTCTTATTTACAAGTCTTCTTGAAGTTTTTTGATTTTGTCTTGGACGATGCCTGAGCGATTAGTATAGAAGCAGCATTCCTCCCCCAGGATCAGGAGTGTTAGGATCATCGTTATTGGCCCCGTCTGTGGGAGAAGCAGAGGGAGAAGCCTCAGGGAGACATGGGATCTCCTGGACAGGATTGGTTTTGTTCGGGTGTTTGAGGTATGTATTT
>NW_007860021.1:0-625 GCF_000696425.1 Galeopterus variegatus
GCCACAACTGATGACACCCGTGTGACCCACCACCTCACTGGCCCCCAGCAAACAGCCTATCTGTGACAGCCACCACCACAGCAACTGCTGACTCAAGGGTGGTTCATGCCACACCAGCAGTCATCACTGCCTCATAAGTGGCCTTATGATCACTCATCAAGATAGACAGTAGGAGAGTCACCAGTGGAGCCCAGGGAAATAGGTGAGGTAGTGCATACCCATGACCCAGTGGCCCAATCCACAGGGAGAATCACCCTGCCTTATGTGGTAGCATAACTGAAGGTAGGAGGTACATGTGTAGCACATGGGACTGCCATCATCTGAGGAGAGGCCCATGTGGAAGCCCCTAGAGAAGAGAAACCCAGGATACTCAAATAAAGGAAGGAAGAAAATTCCCTATTATCACCAACCCATCCCCCAACCGGGGGAAGCAAGGTCCCAGGAGCAACTTCTGCCTGTAGGAAAGAAGAAAGAGAAAACCTACCCATTCAAATTAAAGAGCAACAGTATACACCAGTGCACCCATCAGCGTCAGAAGGAACTAGCCAGGATGCCAACAGGCCCACCCAAGGTCACTCACCATAGCCAAAGAGTGACAGGACTCTGAATCACATCCCCAAAGAAT
>NW_007860022.1:0-625 GCF_000696425.1 Galeopterus variegatus
GTGCCCTCTGCTGTCTGACCTTAGATGCAGCATGACAACTCAGATGAATTCCAGACCACCCTGCTGCGTGGAGTTGTGAAAAAGGACGGCTTTAGGACTGGAGAGCTAGGGGTTTCAGTCGTAGCTCTGCCGCATGGGCAGTGTTTAACCAGTCCGAGTTTTGGCTTCCTTATCTATAGAGTGCAGACAACACTACTACCTTTTTTTTTGTTTGTTTTAAGTATTAGAGATAATATACGTAGTGTTTACCAAAGCCCTTGGTCTTTGCTTATTCATTGGACATCTATTTATTTGTCAAGCACTCCTTTGGGCACTGGTGATACACAAAGTAAATGTATTTTTTTAAGAGGAGTTTATTTTTCAACCTTTTATGTTAGTACAGAACACCCTCTACTTATGACCTTTCAAACTTACTGGTTTTCATGAATGCCAAAGCTATGCCGTGGAGCTGAAACGTATCAACTCTGCCCCCGGAGAAGTGTTAGCAGTCATCTGTGGCCGTTTGAATTTTGCTATCGTTCGTGACCTAAAATGTGTTTGCTGGATTCTGCTTTTTTGAAAAGCAGAGCAAGACAAAAAGAACAAGCTAAAAGAAGAAAACAAAACAAAACAACAAAAAACTGTA
>NW_007860023.1:0-625 GCF_000696425.1 Galeopterus variegatus
GTCTGACGTTGTCTCCTGCAGAGAGCTGGTGCGTCTCTAAGCAGGCACGTCCTCCTGGTGGGGGAGTTACTTGTGTCTTCGGCCTTGTGCCTCCATCCCACACCCACGCCTTCCGGAGGAGGAGGCCTGTGTCAGGGCAGCAACTCCCGGGGCGGCGCGGGGCCTGGCGTGTGCAGTGAACAGGCAGCGGACATGACTTACTGAGCACTCAGTATGTGCCTGACGATGTGCCCGCGGGGTCCCATTTAGCCCTCACAAAAGCCTGGCGAATTCAGCAGGCATTCATGATCTCACTCCAAAATGCCAACATCTAAAGAGCTCCAAAAGCCAAAATACTTTTCATAAGTCATTTGGCAACAAAATCTGAGCTGAATTCTCACACAACCCTTTATAATCCTTGTTTACTGCTTTAGTTTGAATGGTCATGTTTTGCCACTAAAATATCAAATATGATTTGGGGGTATTTATGGGAGACCCTGCTGGCAAGGTCAGTAATGATGACTGTATTAGTCCGTTTGTGTTGCTATAACAGAACCGTGACACTGGGTATTTTATAAAGAACAAAGGTTTATTAGGCTCACAATTCTGGGACAGCTGCATCTGGCATGGGCCTCAGGCTGCTTCT
>NW_007860024.1:0-625 GCF_000696425.1 Galeopterus variegatus
GACTTTAAACTCTACACAGTGGTCCCAACCATTATAAAATTCAGCTCCCTAGAGGTCCCAAGCCCTGACTGGCTCCTTCAGGGTCTCACATAATGATCACTTTTAAGGATAAAAATTCAGGTAACTGCCTTTAAGCAGGTCTGCTTAGGAAAGGGACCAGAGACCTTTTTGCATTGTTTAAACTAATTTAATGATGTCATTTAATTGCACTTGCTCACATTTTTGTGTTCTCCTGGGAACAAGGACTCTTTTGTCTTTGATTTCCATTGATTAGCACACTGTCTGTCATACAGCAAGCACTAGGTAAATGTCTTTTGAAGGAATGTTGGTAACAGGATGGAACGGAGACAATGAACCAATATAAGATAAACGTACCTGCCTATGACTCCCTGGATGTTTTCTTGGGACTGTGATTTCCCACCCTATTTCCAGACCTTTCCAGTCTCTTCCAGGGACTGAACTATTCTCAAAGCAAACAATTATTTTCTCTAGTTTCTTTTAAGTGAATGATAAAAGTGTATTCTGTACACTCAGCTGAGCAAAAGTGTAACTAGATTTTTCTATAAACGCAACTAAGATTTTGTTTCATGCCCCCATTCAGTGGTAAAGACTTAAACCCAGTCCA
>NW_007860025.1:0-625 GCF_000696425.1 Galeopterus variegatus
TCTCTCTCTCTCTCTCTCTCTCTGTCTCTGTCTCTCTCTCTCTCTCTCTCTCTCTCTCTCTTTCTTTCCCCCCAGATATAAGTGAGAACATGCAGTATTTCTCTTTCCTTGTCTGACTTATTTCACTTAACATAATTTTCTCCACACTCATCCATGTTGCTGCAAATGGCAGAATTTCATTGTTTTCTATGGCTAAGTCGTATTCCATTGTGTGTATATACCACATTTTCCTTATCCAGTTGTCTGTTGATGGACAGTTAGGTTGGTCCCATATTTTGGCTATTGTAAATAGAGCTGCAGTGAACTTGGGAGTGCAGGTATCCCTTTGACATGATGTTTCCATTCCTTTGGATATATGCCCAATAGTGGAATTGCTGGATCATATGGTAGTTCTATTTGTAATTGCTTGAGGAAACTCCATACTATTTTACATAATGGCTGTACTAATTTACAGTCCCACCAACAGTGTAGAACAGTTTCCCTTTCCCCACATCCTCCCCAGCATTTGTTGTTCTTATTGTTTTTAATAATGGCCATTCTGACTGGGGTGAGATGATATCTCAATGTGATTTTGGTTTGCATTTCTCTGACGAGTAGTGATGTTGAGTATTTTTTCATACATCAG
>NW_007860026.1:0-625 GCF_000696425.1 Galeopterus variegatus
CTATGGTTGGCCTGAAAGGTCACACATAAGCCTCTGGCCAGGAGTTGGACTCCTCAGTTATTTATATCACCTCCAGCATGGTTCGCTGCTCTTTGAAAAATGCCTTCTCAGCTTCTGGCTCTAACATGTAATCTCTGAGCTCTTTCTGCTCCTTGTGAGAAATGCCCTCACCCATCCGATGGCAAAGGATGGACACAGAGACACAAGGTACAGTGAGGCGAGACTTTAATTATGGCCTTGCAAGGTTCTGGTGTCTGAAGGGCAGGTGCATGGAAAAGGGCTGTAGCAAGCAATTTATTCCCTAGTGCTCAAGTCCCTGACCCCGCCTCCTCATTGGCTGAGAGTTTGATGGAGTGAACAATATTACTGGACAATGCCTAAGATTACCCCAATTTATTATCCCCTTGTAAGAAATTTCTTTGTCTGAGGGCTCAGGACAAACCCATGAAAAAGGCACTCTGCAACTCTGTAAAAGGAGAAACACCAGGGAATGGAGAGAACAATAAAGAGGTAATAACTCATTACCATCTCAAGGAGAGCTTTATCTGTTTAGTGACCCTCCGGAGTGGGCTGGACCAGTCAGACAACTTTTGGGCTGGGCTTGAATCAGTTAAAACACCCTCAG
>NW_007860027.1:0-625 GCF_000696425.1 Galeopterus variegatus
AGGGCCGACCCCATGGCTCACTCGGGAGAGTGCGGCACTGGGAGCACAGAGGTGCTCTGGCCGCGGGTTCAGATCCTATATAGGGATGGCCCGTGCACTCACGGGATGAGCGCGGTGCGGGCAACAGCAAGCCAACGGTTGCAATCCCCTTACTGGTCACAAAAAAGAAAAAAAGAAAAAAAAAAGATGGTAGGACATATTGGATGAGTTAGAAGCTTCAAATTCTAAGACTAGTTAGGAAGCTATTAAACTTTTTTACAAGTAAGAGTGGGAATTAAAATGAAGATAATGTTTCTCAAAACTGAAATAAACTTAACAAGATACTGTCAACAAAATATAGGAAACATAGAGAAGTAATTAAAGATAATCTATACACATTGATTCTCTGAAGCTTTAATCCATGCTTTTAGAAACAAGGATGTAGTTTACCCTTTAGTGAGTAGTGACTGGGAATGAGGACAAAAGAAGATTTGGGGGGCTTCTAGTCTTCTGATTTTTAATATCTGACTTGTGGTTACATGGGTGTGTTCAGAGCCACTGTTCCAGTTACTCATGAGTGATCTAGGCTCTGGATTATTTCTACTAGGTCACAGAATTTACAGATGGAAGACATCTGGATTTTCAG
>NW_007860028.1:0-625 GCF_000696425.1 Galeopterus variegatus
CAAATTCAAAAAAATTGGAATTATTCCATGTATTTTTTTCTGATCACAATGGATTAAAATTAAAAATCAATAATAAACAAAACTCCAAAAACTACACAAACTCATGAAAATTAAACAACATTCTACTTAATGACATGTGGGTCCAAGAAGAAATTAAACAGGAAATCAAAAAATTTCTTGAAACTAATGAAAAAATGACTCATAATACCAAAACCTATGGAATACTGAAAAAGCAGTTTTAAGGGGAAAATTTATTGCATTAAATGCTTATTTCAGAAGAATGGAAAGATGGAAAATAAATAACCTAACACTTCACCTTAAAGATCTCAAAAAACAAAAACAATCCAAACCTAAACTTAGTAGACGGAAAGAAATAACTAAGATCAGAGCAGAACAAAATGAAATAGAAACACAAATACAATATAAAAGATCAATAAAACAAAAAGTTGGTTCTTTGAGAAGATTAATAAAATCACCAAACCTTTAGCAAGACTAACTAAGAAAAGAAGAGAGAAGACCCAAATAAGAAAACTTAGAAACAAGAAAGGTGATATTACAGCTGATACCTCAGAAAGACAAGGAATCATTAGAGACTACTATAAACATCTATATGCCAACAAATTTG
>NW_007860029.1:0-625 GCF_000696425.1 Galeopterus variegatus
ATCACTGATGCAGCATCCACCCAGACTCAGCACTGCTGCGGTTGGTGGGCCCCACGGCAAGAGCAAGGCGCGAAAATCAGGGCTGGGGCTCAAGAAAGCGACACAGAGTTTGTGAGGAGGGGTCTCTTTTTCTGTGAATGAGGTGTTTTTTTTTTTTTTTCCCCACTTTCCCACCACTATAGATGGTCAACCTAAGAGAAACTAGAGGAATGCCACCCAAAGGTGGAGTGACAGACAACAACCAAGATATGGCTTTGCCCTCCCCAGGACTTCTCAGAAGTACTGAGCTAAAGAAACAGACATCCTGATTTTTAAGAAAACAGTGACCTCAGGAGGCTAGAAAACTTAGGAATGCTCAGAAAATACTAAATTGTGTATGCGTGTATTTCTTTCGGGAGGACATTCATTGAAATGTATCTCATGGTAGCTGAAATGAGTGCCATATACTTCTCCTTTTTTCTTATCTGTATATCCCCACCACCTTTTCAGCCTTTTAATTTTTTTTTTTTTTAACTATGAACATGCATTACTCCCTGTTCCCTAAGCACACCTTAGTTTCTACATTACTGGCTAGGAAATAGTCAGCTTTTCTAAACTAGCAGTTAACGTTGAAACTCATAACTAA
>NW_007860030.1:0-625 GCF_000696425.1 Galeopterus variegatus
TTGATTTTCTCTATTGTTTTTTAATTCCCTATTTCATATATTTCTGTTGTGATCTTTGTTACTTCCTAATAATATTTGCTTTTGGTTTCATTTCCTCTTGTTTTTCTATTAAGGTAGGAGTTTACATTACTGATTTGAGATTTTTTTTATTTTAAGATAGGTGTTTTCAAGCATAAATTTTCCTCCTGGCACTGTATGGGCCCTGCATCCTATAAGTTTTGATATGTTGTGCTTTGATCTTTATTTCAAAGTACTCTCTAATTTCCCTCTGATTTTTTTTAACCCATCATTTTTTTAGAAGAGTATTTTTTTTATTTCCGCACATTTGTGAGTTTTCTAAATTTCCTTCTGTTATGTGATCAAAGAACATATTTTCTATGATCTTAGTCACTAAAAAAATGAAAAAAATTCATGGAAAGATTTCCATAATCATTCAGTTCTATTTTTGCAGGAACTTTGTGAAGTGTCCTTGTGTTTATAGTCTGTTTTATTGGTTTTTATGCAATTTATGTTGCTACACTTAGATATTTAATTTCTGTTCTTGATTTTTTTTTTATTAAGTGAACTTGTTGATTCACTTAGAAATGAATTTGCCTTTGAAAAGTTTATTCATCTTCCTCTGTTG
>NW_007860031.1:0-625 GCF_000696425.1 Galeopterus variegatus
AATATCGGTGTCTACAACAAGGAACGTTCCCTCCCATTCCGCTACAAACTTGGGAATCTTATGGGTTTTCACTTATGGTTGGAACAAATCCCTCCAACTAGTAACTGTACAATAATGAGTCTTCCCAGGAGACCTTCCACAATATGTTTTTGAGACATTCTCTCCAACTACATGGAGGGCGAAAGACAAGACCCAGAGGTGATCTCCACGACTGCTAAGAAATTAATTCCCTAAGGAGTTCATTAATGACACAGTAAAGTTAAAACGAGGCTGCTCATTTGAGAAGAAGCTGGCATGGACTGGGTGATACACTCAGAAAACTAAGAGCAGGCAACCTTGGGAAGAATCACTGCTCTCATAGGACATTGTGTGGTGATGTCTGCTGTCCCAGGGAGGACCTGCTGCCCCCAGACATGTTCTCATTAAACAGGGCAGAGGGTGGAGGCTGCCTGAGGCCCTGAGTCAGTGCAGGGCTGAAGCAGGACGGGGAACCTCACCGGGTTTTTCTCTTTGCTTGCTTGGAGGAGAGACCTAATGGTGGTGGGTTTTGGTACACTATGATACAAAAGAGTACGCAGAAAATGCTGCCTCCTTCTATCACAAGGACAGAACAAGAGGAATTTAG
>NW_007860032.1:0-625 GCF_000696425.1 Galeopterus variegatus
AGGAGTGGGATCAGTAGGTCATATGGTGACTCAGTGTCTAACATTTGCAGAAATTCTCAACTGCAGTGTATGAGGGTCCCAATTCCTCCATGTCATAATAATGTATGTCTTTTGTGTTCACAGATAGGATATATGTATGGATATTTTTCACTTTATTCCTAAACTACTGCAATAGTCCTTTTTTTTTCTTTTTTACTATTTTGCTTTCAGTCTTTCATCTGCTAAATGTAGATTTACTGTAAATATGTAATTTATCCCACAGCATCACCAATATCGGTTTTGTTTTTCTAAGCAATACTTTCTGTCATTACCCTATCCCACCAAGCTCAAAATTATCTACAACCTAGAATGTAAGCTACAAATAGCTTATTCTGAAAAACTCCTAAAGATTCAGAGGCCAGTAAAGCTTGATATCTGTTCCACAGTAGCTTATATCATTCTGCAACTGAAACTCTCCAATTCAATCAAAACTGCTGTTGTATAGTCTTAGAGAGTTACATCTTCGGTGAGCAGGGCTGGCTTCATCCTTCTGCAATCTGTGTAGTCACAGAAGGCCCCACACTTACATGAGCCTTGTGTTTAGTTTGGTGTTCTGCTGTTGTCATCTTAAAATTCTCTTTTTTTT
>NW_007860033.1:0-625 GCF_000696425.1 Galeopterus variegatus
GAATTATGCTTTAAAAATAATTAAGTATTTCCAGAGTGCACTTACCCATTAAAAAAAAAAAAAAAAGTCACCAAATTGTTTTCATAGATCTACTTAGTCATCTTCAGAAACAAGGGTTTGGAAAAAGGATTATACAGTGACTGGCTTCCGAAAGCTACTCTGTGTTTACAAAGTTATCAAAAATAGGCAGGGACTGCTGATGGTAATAACAAGAACTGGGGCCTTAACTGGGAGCCCCACATCCTTTTTTATCTCCTTGAAGCCACCCCACAGTCCTGCAAGGCCAGTGTTCTCCCCATTTCTTCAGGTCAGGAAACGACTGAGGCTGATAATTAACTTGCCCAAGGTCACAGAGCTAACCAGAAGCCAAACCATGATAACGACCTGGGATATTTGACTCCTAAGCCCATTCTCCTTCCACGAAGCTTGGTGCACTCAGATACGTATCAATGAACAATTTCATAAGTAATCTTAAAACTCCCAAGCACTCTTGTAGATTGGATTATAACCCTAAAACATAAACTCTGTTTTACTAATATAAAATTCGACCTGGGAAATAACTCTTTTCACAAGTGTGTGTGTGTGTGTGTGTGTGTGTGTGTGTGTGTGAGAGAGAGAGAGAGAG
>NW_007860034.1:0-625 GCF_000696425.1 Galeopterus variegatus
TGTTAAGACAGGGTTTTGGATTTTGTAAGCACTTCATCAGCATCTACTGAGAGGATCATATATTTTTGTTGTTGTTTTTCCTATATTCTATTGATACAGTATATTGTATTAACTGAATCTTACTTGTTAAAGCAACTTTGCATTCCTGAAATAAATTTTACTTGGTAATGGTTTATGATCCTTTTTACATGTGGTTGGATTCAGTTGGCTAATATTTGGGTGAAGATTTTTGTATCTCGATTCATAAGGGATACTGGTTGTAGTTTTCTTTTGATGTCTTTGTCTTTGGTATCAGGACTCTTAGAATGAACTGAGAACTGTACACTCCTCTGTTACTGAGAAGAGTTTGTGAGGAATTGGAATTAATTCTTCTTTAGATGTTTGGCAGAATTTACCACGTCTGTGTTTATCATGCTTGGAGTTCCTTGAGCTTCTTGGACGTGTAGAATAATACTTTTCATCCAATTTAGGAAGCTTTCAGTCATTGTTTCTTTGAATACTTTTCAGTTCCCTTTTCTTGCTTCTCTCCTTCCGGTACTCAAATTACATGTATGTTGCTGCACTGAATGGTTTCCCATTTATCCCTGAGATTCTATTCATTTTTCTTCATTAATTTTCTGTTTGT
>NW_007860035.1:0-625 GCF_000696425.1 Galeopterus variegatus
CCTCATACACATACACCTCAGCCAAGTCCCAGATACAAAGTAAGTAAAGAAAATAAGTCTGGCTACTTTTCTCTTTCTAAGACAGACTAATTGGAGATTCAGTGCCAGGTTAAAAAGTCATGTGGGTATGAGATGACTTAACCTAGGCTAGGGATATTTGTCCCTAGGGGCAGAGAAAAACATGTGCCCTGAGGTAGATTATGATACTGGAGACCTAGGGGCAGGGTTGTTTAATTCTCCACAAACTACTTCCAGGTTCTCTCCCTCTTTGGTTATTCCTTTTTCCTTCCTCCAACAAATCTAGAGTGCCCTACAGGTAATGCAAGGGCATGAGAGAAAGGGGAAAGAGGAGAAGGGAATATGGACAGTGCTTGGAGAAAGCGAGGTCCCTCAGCCGTCCATGGGAGCTAGGGGTGCACATATGTGGGGTAGATCCCCTGCAGACGAAGGGCACCGGGGCATTGTACTCTCCCTGCTGAGGTCCTGCTCCTCAGAGCAGACTGAAACCTGGGTGGTCGCAGTCAAACAGCTGAGGAAGAGTCCCATGCATTCCTGGGAACGTGGCTTGGGGACATTTGTGTAGGGAATTCCTGAGTCCCAGGTACCCAAAGTGAGGACCAGAATG
>NW_007860036.1:0-625 GCF_000696425.1 Galeopterus variegatus
ACTCTATCTAATCCGTGTTATTTTTCAGAAAAAGACAAATATGGCAGAAACTTAAAATTAATTAAATATAGATATTTATTGTAGCGTTCTTGGTAATTTTCTGTTTAAATGTTTTATAATTTTAAAAAATCTTTAAGAATTCAATCATATTGTTCTAGAGATAAAAATCACAGATTTTCTGCAATTATTGGTTAATTTAAGCATTTTTGGTACCTCAAGAATATGAGAGTAATAAATTTAATATATTTCATAGTACAAGAAATGTTAATTTTTTGATATATTTAATATATTCATTTTAATAGCCAATATTGTAAAAATAGATTATATATCTGTTAAAAACTATTTCTATTTTTAAAAGTGTTTTTACATACAGTAAAATTTTCAGTATTTAATTCTTTATTAAATAGTGCAAATCAGTTTGATAATTTTTTGGTCATATTTGTTTTGATTCTCTTATGACTTTAAAATTAAAAATAATGTAAGAGTGATTTTTAGTTAGATGAATTTAAAAGCCTTTTGGTTAAATTTTGCTAAAATTTAAGTTTAAAAAGTTTTCCTTGGTTGTTTTTTTGTTCAGAATAGCCACTAAAATGGAATTAGCCACATTGAATTGCACTGTCATCCT
>NW_007860037.1:0-625 GCF_000696425.1 Galeopterus variegatus
CACATACATACACACACACACACACACACACATACACAAAAACAAACAAACAAACAAACAAAAAAAACCCAAAAAACCAGGGGGTGGGGAGAGGAAGATATAACAACCACGATTTTTTTTTTTTTAAGTTATTACAACAAGCAAATGGAGGGGGCACACTTGGGTGGGAGGGGGGAGAGGGAGGAGGGAGGGAGGTTTCGGTGATGGGACATAATAATCAACTACATTGTATATTGACAAAATAAAAATTCAAAAAAAAAAAACAAATAGAGCTCAGTTCAAGTCCTAGCACTGTCTCAAATTAGCATCATGTTTTAGGGCTTGTTTCTCTCATCTGAAAAATGAGAACAGTAAAACCTAACCATTCTTTGAGGGGCTGAAGAGGGTATGTGTGTAAAGCATGGAGCACACAATCTAATAGGAAGTAGCAGATTTTGATATGAAGAAGCTAGCATTATTTTTCAACCTAGGAACCTACTGAGGGCTTGAGAGAAATAACTCCCTTCTTGATCATGCCTAAATTAAAATGATAATTTCTACTGTCACGATATTATCTGCAAATGTTGTTTGTTATTTTAATTCTTGTGTATCAGTGTTCCTGGAGTGATAGAGGACAAAAAATATG
>NW_007860038.1:0-625 GCF_000696425.1 Galeopterus variegatus
GATATTTTGAAATTTGAAAACAAAGTACCCATGAGTCAAAAAAGAAACACAAGGGAAGTTAGAAAATACTTTGAATTGAATGAAAACGTAACAGTAGGTGTAAAATCTGTGTGATGCTGCTTCAGCAGTATTGAGGAAAATTCTTAGTTTTAAATATGCATATATTGTAGTCTGTTCCTGGAGCTTATAACTGAAAGAAAGTGAGCCAAGATGCCAGGTACCGTTCAAGCTTTATTATAGAAAGAAATCTGCCGGGCTGTATTCAAAATGGAGGACAGGCCAGGGCTGCCCCGAAAATGGGGGACGGCCACAACAATGGGTTTGCAAGGGTTTATATTAGCTTTGGGGCACAAAATGTATGGGGTGAGGGACCATTAGGTTGATGTAACTGGGTGGAGAAATGTGCTGATGCAGAAGCCGGAAAGTTGTTTTCAAGTCAGGAGGCTTCTTGTAAAGGGGAGGGGGAAGGGGATTGGGGCTGGAGTGTAAGACAAGGCCGGTGGCTATTTCGTGCTGGTGCTTATTGTGTGCACAATGGTGCTGGCCAAGTCCAAAATCCATCAGTAACAAAATACCTGAAACTGGGTGATTTATAAAGAAAAATGAAATTTATTGCTTACAGTTT
>NW_007860039.1:0-625 GCF_000696425.1 Galeopterus variegatus
TAACCTAGGAATTCTTGGTAACTCATTTCAGAGTAATAAAAAGAAGTGAGTAAAAATACTTACTGCAAAAAGAGGTTTATGTGATAGCAAAAATTGAGATAGGCTCCACCTTCCAGATTAGTAGGGAAGCCTCGCTGAACAGGTTATAACATGAATAATAAACTATAGGCAGCCACAAAAGTAGTTGGAGGCAAACCATTTCAGGTTCAGGAACAATATGGGTAGGAGCCTAAATGTATCTGTTTATGTTTGTTCTTCCATAGTCTTTTATTCATTCATCAGGTATTACTGAGTTTCTATTATGGTGTAAGCACCGTGTGAGGTGCTGGGGGAAAGAAAAAACCCTGCCCACATAAAACTTAGTCTAGTATATTTGGAGGAACAAACAATACATACATACATAAATAATGTAATGTCAAATATGAGATAATAATATGTTGAAAAATCGACACTACTTCATTAATTAAATTATGCTACATTAGCAGAATAGAATATTAAGTAGTTATTTAAAAATAATTACAGAGAAAATACAGCAAAAGAAAACCATTTATGAAATATAAAAAAGAAGAAATAAAATTAATCTTGGTAAAATTGTAATTAAATATGATAATGGGTCTTACGGAAA
>NW_007860040.1:0-625 GCF_000696425.1 Galeopterus variegatus
CAATAAAGGGATAAAACCCTGGCCCTTGGTGTTATCAGCACATCGCTCTAAGCAACTGAGCTAACTGGCCAGCCCTAAGTATTATTTTTCGTAAAATGGAAAACATGTATGGTTTTGAGAATAATGTGTTCTTTCTAGGTGGAGAAAAGAGAATGTAGAGTTGGGTGAAATGTTGAGGTCTCCAGACTTCCAGGTTGTAGGTCACCTTTTCAAAGTATTCCATCTCTCTTTATCTGTATGTAGCAAGAAAAACAAACTGAGATAAGCAGTTTACTAAACTATGATGATTCTCTTTACATTTGATCTTCAAGAGCTGAAACTATTTGTTTTTAACTGGGATTTTTTTTTTTTAAAGAAATCCACTCTTCAAAGCCATTCCTCTCACACCAGAGAGATGTCTTCCCAAATCCTGTCCTATTCCTTTTCATATCAAACTTCATACCAAGTAAATCACATCTACTTATTTAGACATCTAATTTTGAATTGAAATTTTTTCTCAGTTTAAAAATAATTTTCCTGTACTGAACCCCAAGCAGAGAAATCAATCTTAGCAGAGATTGTTTTTGCTAAGCTGGTGGCCCAGGAAGGAGAGCCATGTATGTTGTGGTGAAATTCAGTTCCATGT
>NW_007860041.1:0-625 GCF_000696425.1 Galeopterus variegatus
ACATAATGTACACAGGTATTGATATTCAAATATGTACCCCACAAATATGTATAATCAATTAAATGTCAATAAGAAAGCTGTTAAAAAAGAGTTTTCTTGGTGAGTTAAAAAATACTTTTATTACATTGTGAATCTTGAGTTCACATTTTTTAATATTCTGTATGGCAAAATGGTAAGTACCCATAAAGCAATTCTGTATGTACTGATTACAATGGTAGTTTTGAAAAAAAAAAAGTACTTATACCATAGCAGTGTGATCCAAACTTTTTACAAAGTTAGCCTGTCATTTCAAAGAAAACAACTGATAGTATTTATTGCCAATGATAAAATTTGAACTTTCAATTGAAGATGAGAATTTTGGAACACTTTTATGTGACTTGACAGCTGCCCAATACTTAACTATCTTTCTGATGAGATCACTGGTGGTATTAATAGATATGAATTTTTGATAGTATATGAGGAAATGTGTCAACACTGGATGACCTGAATAAGACGATGAAGGAAGATTTTCCAATTTACCAATGCACACATGTTAGAAAATCACCTATACTTAGTTAAAATACGCTCAAGGTGCAAGATAGACCAGTAGATTTTAAGGTATGAGTTTATTGATATGCTTTCAGAT
>NW_007860042.1:0-625 GCF_000696425.1 Galeopterus variegatus
AGCCACCCTCTGGGATTCCTGGATAGGTTTCTTTGCTGCCAGTGGTGAGCTGTGAGCAGTGCTATCTTTGTGGGAAGGCTTTGTCAAGACCATAAACCTAGCTAGGGAAGACTTGGGTCCAAATATTAACTTTTATCACTTGTGTAACATTTGGCAAACTACTTAACATGATGTATCCTAGGAACATGTTTTTAGATTGCGAAAATTACTTGAGCACATGCAGTAAGCCCAGTGTCTGGCTGTCTGGTCTCTGAGAGCCAGTGTGCATGGCATTAGTGGTCCTCCTGCAGTGGTAGTATTGATGTTGACATCAAGAATTTCTTCTGCAGATTGAGGTGGTACCATCTGCTTCTGCCTTGATCATCAAAGCCCTCAAGGAACCACCAAGATAGAAGGAAACAAAGAAACAGTGAGTTGGCCTTTTTCCCGGATTTGTTGTAGTTGTGGTTTGTGATGGATGTTGTATGCCCAGTGGCTGCATGCTGTCCCTTTAATGAAACAAGGGGTTGGCATAGGGATTGGTTGGTGATTTGGTTCAGGCTGTTAGACTAGGCAGTGCCACACGGCTTTCCCCAGTCCCTGTGTGGGGCAGGTCTCACTCGCAGTGCATGTAGGAGGGAAAAGG
>NW_007860043.1:0-625 GCF_000696425.1 Galeopterus variegatus
AAACTGTTTTCCAAAGCAGCCATACTACCTTACATTTCTACCAGCATTGTGTGAGGATTCTAATTTCTTCACATTCTTGTTAACACCCATTATTTATTATTATTATTATAGTCATCCTGCTGGATTTGAAGTGGTATCCCATGGTCTTTCTTGTTTCAAAGATTTTGCACATTGTGTTACTTTTGCCAAGAATATCTCTTCTTTGTGTAGGTGTGGCAGGCACCTTTATTTAGGGGCTCAGCTTTGAATTAGGTACTTTCCTCTCTAAGCATCAGTAGTTCTTCGTGTTGTCCTTCGAGGATTTATGGAACTGGAAAATCTGACCACTCAGAAGTGACTTCAGAGATTCATGACCTGTACTAATTTGGGAAGTTGCCAAAGCTCCTAATGGAATTTCCTGTGTCAGACTTCTGTGAAGAAGCCAGGTGACTCCCAGCCTGGAATGCTCTACCTGGCTTAACCCTCCGTCAGAGTGCATAGTAAAACTTAGGAAAGGTAAATGCTTTGTTCTTCACAGAAAAAGGACTTAAAGGAAGCCATATGCTGGTGGCAAAAGTTAATAGATGTGAGAAAATGATGGTTCTTAGCCAGAAAATGAAGATTTGGGGAAAGAGCAGATTTTTAT
>NW_007860044.1:0-625 GCF_000696425.1 Galeopterus variegatus
ATTACGCAGTAATTTTAATCTAAAGAAGAATGAAAAACAAACTTATTATCAATGGATGAAAATTTTTCAGTTATAAAAAGCAGAATCAATAAATCCGTAAGTTATTTTTGATGTTACTTTTTTTTTTTTTCTTTTCTGTAATAGGTTTAAAAATGATGAACCCTTGAGAAACTTATCAACACAAAAAACAGACATTATTACCAGGAATGAAGAATTTTCTGTCCAGATCCTTGAGACATACAGATAATATTTTAAGCAAACTTACGCTAATAAAATTGAAGTTACATGAAATCAGTAAATTCTTTAAAAAATGAAATCAGAGAAAAATTTAGGAAGTCTCAATAATCTTACATCGATTTGACTAATTGCATCAGTAATTAAATCTTTCCTACCAGTGATTCTATTCCACACCCTGGTGCCTGAAGACTTGCTGTTTTCCAAATAATGAAAAAGAACCCCAATCTTGCACAATTTTTTTTTTTAGATAAAAGAAATGCTTCTCAATTATACTATGAGAGTGGTATAAACTTTACATGAAATCAATGCGATAGGAAAGAAAATAAAATAAAATCAGTGGTTATAGTGGAGAACAGGAGAAATATAGCACCACCTTTCCAATGCTCAA
>NW_007860045.1:0-625 GCF_000696425.1 Galeopterus variegatus
TCTCTCTCTCTCTCTCTCTATATATATATATATATATATATATATATATATATATATATATGTATATGTATATACACACACACACGCACACATATATATATACACTACATATATATAAGTCAAACCTACATATATATATGTAGTAAAACCTTGTATTACCTATTAAAATTTTAATTGATTAAAAAAGAATTGAAACTCTAGATGATGAAAATGGAGATATCCCAGTCTCTTTAAATTAGTGGAAGAATAATCCTGAAGTAATATATCCTTGAATTCTAAAATGATCTGCAGATGTGATTACAGAAACTGTCCTAAGAGTCACCAAGAAATGACAAACCTGCCCCAAAGCAGGATGCTCTGGACTGAATGTTTGTGTCCCCTCAAATTCATATGTTGAAATCCTCACCCCCAAGGTGATAGTATTTGGAGGCAGTTAGGCCATGAGAGTGGAGTCTTCACAAATGGGATCAGTGCTCTTATAAGAAGAGACATGACATTCTTTGCTCTGTGCCATGTGAGGACACAAAGAGAAGGCAGCTGTCTGTGAACCACAAAGTGGTTCCTCCCAGGCACCAGATCTGCCAGTACCTTGATCTTGGACTTACTAGACTCCAGAATTGTGAGA
>NW_007860046.1:0-625 GCF_000696425.1 Galeopterus variegatus
GTTCTTGGAGCCCCTTTAGTAAATTAATATAGACTAAAGAGAAAGAAGAGCATTGTGGGAGCCAGTCAGAAGATCCAGGAACATGGACTTGAAACTGGCATCTGAAGTGGGGACAGTCTTGGGGATGGAGCTCTTAACTTATGAGACATGATGCTACCGCCAAGTAGATATTGCCAAAATAAATTTGAATTAGAGATGCACCCAGCCTGATGCCTGCTGCAAAATTGCTTCTAGGCTTAGTGTGTGGAGAGAAATCCTCATGTATCTGGTGTCAGCTGTCAGCAGTGTGTTCTGAGTATAGGAGGGGAAACTGAGTATGTTTTTCCCATCCAACCTAATTAATATTTGTAGAGTACAATCTGAAGCTGCTATGGGTAAACGTGTCCACCAATGTTAATGTGTTGGAAACTTGATCCCTATTATAATAGTGTTAAGAGGGCAGGAAATCCAATTATAATATTCAAAAGGTGGGATCTTTAAGAGGTGACCGAATTTTGATGACAATGCCCTGGGGAATAGAGTAATCCACTCAGAAATAATGGATTAATGTGTTAATGGGGTATAGTGGGCATAGACTGGTGGCTTTGTACACTGGGCACATGAAAGTGCTCTTGCCATTCTCACC
>NW_007860047.1:0-625 GCF_000696425.1 Galeopterus variegatus
TAGTTCATTGTATTTTTAATTTACATTTCCCTGAATACTAACAATGTTGCACATGTGGTTACTGGCCATCCATATAAGTTGTGAAACATCTGTTGTTAATTGTTTGTCCATTGTTTGTCTTATTCTTTAGATTTTCTTTGTATATTTGGAAGACAAGTTCTTTGACAGATCTATGTAATGCAAATATCTTCCGTATGTGGTTATGTTGAATTTTCAATATCATTTGGTTCAAAATACTTTCTAATTTCCCTTGTGATTTCTCCTTTGATCCATGAATTATTTAATAATTTATTATTATTACTATTTTTGTGTGAGACTTATGTTTTTATTTCTCTTGGGCATATACCAATTCGTGGGTATATGATAACTTTTTTTTTTTTTCCCATGACAGGTAAGGGGATCGGAACCCTTGGCTTGGTGTCGTCCGCACCGTGCTCAGCCAGTGAGTGAACCGGCCATCCCTAGTATAGGATCCGAACCCGCGGCCTCGGTGCTCCAGCGCTGCTGCGCTCCCAGTGCTGCACTCTCCCGAGTGAGCCACGGGGTCGGCTCGGTATATAACTATATGTTTAACTTTTTTGAGGCAAGGCCAGACTGTTTTCCAAAGCACCTGCATTTTACATTC
>NW_007860048.1:0-625 GCF_000696425.1 Galeopterus variegatus
ATGCTGACCTCATAAAATTCTTGTGGTGATGAAGTCAGATAATCATGTGGGAGCCCCAGGCGGAACTCCGGTCTTCGGCCTGGGGTATAATTTTTCAGGTACCCCATACAAAGAGATTATTAGTCACTCGAGATGACATATGAATGTCAGGTGCTGGCAGCATTAAATTACAAGCAAGCACCACGTTTTTACACCAGATTCCAATTCTAGCTGTGTGGCCTGATGTAAATGACTTAACCTCTCGGTGACTCTAGACCCTTTGCCACCTATAAGAAAGGAAATTTAGTTACCATCTTATTTCTCCTGTGGCCATTCTGCCAATAAATAAGAAAGAAGATTAAATTCTTTGAGCTCCTTATAAAGGAGTATTCAATAAATTCAAACCTATGATTATACAATCTGGTAGTATCAAAAAGTACACTAAATAGACTATTGGATGCAAACTTGTTTTCCTAGGGAAAAGATTTGTCTCCCAAGAAGGGCTTATCTACAAATAATGCCCACTGTAGTTTGAAATGGGAGGTTGGGTTTTTGGTTTGTGGTTTTTGTTTGTTTGTTTTGTTCTAGCCAATTTATACCCAGGTGAGCCTGGACGTGAATATTATAACCTGGGATCCACTCCCTA
>NW_007860049.1:0-625 GCF_000696425.1 Galeopterus variegatus
ATGTCCTTTCTGTTTGCTTGTCCTGTCAACTTCAAGGAATTGTATTTGTTATGTCTTCTTCCCCCCACCCCTCCAGTTTTTGTGTGTGTGTGTGTGAGAATTTATTTATTTTTAGCTCCCACCAATAAGTGAGAACATGTGGTATTTCTCTTTCTGTGCCTGACTTGTTTCACTTAATATAATTCTCTCAAGGTCCATCCATGTTGTTGCAAATGGCAGTATTTCATTCGTTTTTATAGCTGAGTAGTATTCCGTTGTGTAGATACAGCACATTTTCCATATCCACTCATCTGGTGATGGACATTTGGGCTGCTTCCAACTCTTGGCTATTGTAAAGAGTGCTGTGATGAACATTGGGGAACACATATACCTTCGACTTGATGATTTCCATTCCTCTGGGTATATTATCAGCAGTGGGATAGCTGGGTCATATGGCAGATCTATCTGCAACTGTTTGAGGAACCATACCATTTTCCATAGAGGCTGCACCATTTTGCAGTCCCACTAACAATGTATGATAGTCACTTTTTCTCTGCAACCTAGCCAGCATTTATTGTTCAGAGACTTTTGGATTTTAGCCATCCTAACTTGGGTGAGATGGTATCTCAGTGTAGTTTTGATTTGC
>NW_007860050.1:0-625 GCF_000696425.1 Galeopterus variegatus
AAGAGCCAAAACCTGTGAAGAGTTACAGGATGAGCATTCAAAAGGTTTTTTTTCTAAGGGCCACACTTAAGTCAACCTTTATTCTTTTTGATAAGGAACCTGAAGTTCTTTCTTTCCTAACAGATACTCTTTTTCTGTTGTTTTGGTTAGTTGTTTCTTTTGCTTGAACCTTTTTCAGTTTCTTTCTACTTCTTGAAGTGGTGACCAAAATTGGTTTCCACATTCTACTATGTATCTCACTGATACATGGTATAAAGGAAGGATTAATCTTTAACCTTGTTGCGCTATGCCTTTCCCAACACATCCTGTCTTAACACTGCCTGGTTGACTCATTCATTTGTGGTCAGTAGAGACTCCCAGAGTTCCTTCCTCTGTATTAGTGCCTGTCTTTCCTTTCCCTTCCTATATTTGTATTATTGTTTTATATCCTTAGTTGTACTACATTGCAATATCCCTGTTAAATCTTTTGTCTTTTTTTTTAAATGGGACAATTTCTTCAGTTAATCATGGAAATTTAACATTTTTTGCCTGATGCCAGTAGTATTAATACTTTCCCTCCCTTAAAATTCTCAGCCACTCTGGTGAATTTACTCTCTGTCTCATTGTTTTAGTCTGTTTTGTGTTG
>NW_007860051.1:0-625 GCF_000696425.1 Galeopterus variegatus
TAGAAAACTTCTTATGCTGGTAAAGAAACCTATGGGATCAATGAAAACTTTTAGGAATATTACTCTCATTATTTTCAGGGCGATTTTAGAGTCAGGCTTTTGCCTAAACCTGTGTATTTCATTTATTTATTCATCCCCTATTCACATACTATGCATCTACTTCAGGCCAAAAATGTTGCCTGACACTGAAGATTCAAACATGAGCCAGTCTCTTTCAAATTTTGTTGAGGCAGACATAATAAAACACCAATTAAATATAGTGCCGTGGGATCCCATAGGAGAACAAGTAACCTTAGCCTGGGGGATCTCAGTGGGCTTCAGAGAGGACTTGCTGCAGCACCCTATAATTTTCCTTCACAGCACTTAGTTACAACCACCGTTATGCAGTGATTCAAGAGATTACTGAGTTAGCATTCACCTCCCCACTAGACACTGGTAGCAGAGACCAGGTCTGCCTTGTTCATCACTATACACACAATGTAGTTCTTCGCACATATTGTACTCTTAATAATGATTTCTTGAATGAGTAAATTATTGTTTCAGAACTGAAGTATGAATATTTCATCAGATTAATAAACAGTATTGGAGCTTTTATACTCAGAGGCAATGGTATATACAAAAGTGT
>NW_007860052.1:0-625 GCF_000696425.1 Galeopterus variegatus
TTTTCATGGCTGAGCAGTATTCCATCATGTATATATACCATATTTTCCTTGTCCAGTCATTTATCAATGGACATTTAGGATGGTTCCATATCCTGGCTGTTATAAATAGAACCATGATGAACATGGGATTGCAGATATCCCTTGAACATGGTGATTTCCATTCCTTTGGATATATGCCCAGAAGAGGATTGCTGGATATATGGTAGTTCTATCTGCAGTTGTTTGAGAATCTTCCATACTGTTTTCCATAATTGTTGTACTAATTTGCAATCCCACCAGCAGTGTAGAAGAGTTCCCTTTTCTCCACATCCTCACCAGCATTTATTATTCTCTATGTTTTTGTTCATAGCTGGTCTAATTGAGGTGAGATGATGTCTCAATGAGGTTTTGATTTTCATTTCCCTGATGTTTAGTGAAGTTGAGCATTTTTTCATGTACCTGTTGACCATTTGTATGTCTTCCTTTGAGAAATGTCTATTCAGCTCCGTTGCCCATTTTTTAATCAAATTATTTGTTGTTTTTTACTGTTGAGTTTTTTGAGTTCCTTGTGTACTCTGGATATTAATCCCTTATCAAATATATAGTTTGCAAATATCTTCTCCCATTCTGTAGGTTGTCTTTTCAC
>NW_007860053.1:0-625 GCF_000696425.1 Galeopterus variegatus
TCTCCCTTTGATGACAGGAACTGTGTCATTTATCTTTATATCCCCAGCCCGCGATATAACCGACAATCAAAATATTTTCGTTCAACGGAATTGAGTAAAAACTACACGGGAAGAAGATAGGAAAAAGTGGACCGAAATAACAGAGCTTCTGTTATTGAATATCTAAAACTTTTACAGGATTTACTGTAGGACTACTACAAAAGGGAAGAGACCTCCACGGAGCAGTTATTCAGATGCGGTGTTAAACCAGAATTCGGAAGCAGCAGCAGAAGAAAGCTGTTGCTTGAGTCTAGGAGACTGGTGATCAGAGTTCTTATGTGAAAACTGATCAAGCAACAGGTTAGAGCCCCCTGAAGAAAGAAGAAAGGCAGGAGCGACGGAGCCGCGCAGATTGGCAGAGTGGAGGAGTGTTTCTGCTCAGAGAAACTGAAGTCGGAGCTGGCTGGAGAACCGCCGTCCTGAGTCCAGACCGGGTAGCTCCCCTTGAGCTTCACTCTTAACAGAACTGCCAGGAAGCCCTAAAAGATATGCAGCTCGAGCTGGTATTTTGGCGTGATAACTTCCGTGTGTGTGTGTGTGTGTGTGTGCGTTTGTGCGTATGCAACAGGGAGCGCCGACCACAAAC
>NW_007860054.1:0-625 GCF_000696425.1 Galeopterus variegatus
CCTCCTGTAATTCCCCTTAGGCAGGAGGCAGTGAAGATGGGCAGAGGCACCAGATTGGGCGCGGAGGGATACCTTCTGATTGCCCTTCCTGATCTCTCAGAAACTAGGCAGAGTCCCTGATCTTTTTTGTTTTTTAAAAAATCTTTTGAGGGCCGGCCCGTGGCTCACTCGGTAGAGTGCGGTGCTAATAACACCAAGGCCTCGGGTTCGGATCCCACATAGGGATGGCCGGTTCGCTCACTGGGTGAGCGTGGTGCTGACAACACCAAGTCAAGGGTTAAGATCCCCTTACCGGTCATCTTTTTAAAAAAAAAAAAAAAAATCTTTTGAGACAGCTCGTGGCTCACTTGGGAGAGTTTAGTGCTGATAAGACCAAGGCAGCAGGTCCAGATCCCATATAGGGATGGCCGGTTAGCTCACTGGGTGAGCGTGGTGCTGACAATACCAAGTGAAGGGTTAAGATCCCCTTACCGGTCATCTTTTAAAAAAAAATAATAATAATAAATAAATAAATAATAAAATAATAAAAATAAAAAATATTTTACCATTCTGGGGGCACCCACCCATTTCTTTTCTTTTCTTTCTTTCTTTCTTTCTTTCTTTCTTTCTTTCTTTCTTTCTTTCT
>NW_007860055.1:0-625 GCF_000696425.1 Galeopterus variegatus
GCAGGTTGAGGCCCAGCTGCACCACCAGGATGTGTGTCTGGGTGAGCGTCCCCATCCATGCGGGTGCTGTCTCTTCTGTGTGTCTGCACTGGGGTCCTCCTCCCCCACTGCTGGTGTAGCACCTTCCCCAACACCCTTATGTGACCGGCAAGAGGCCCAGGAGGTAGCCTTCCATCCAAAACCATGCCATGGGGGCCTTGACTCGCAGATCAGTGGCTCGTCCCTTTTGAGAGACAGCCCCAAGTGTGAGAGCAACCACACATCCTGGGGCAAAAGCATATGGGGGACTGCATAACATACCTCATGCCTGAGTCACAGCCACGAGGTATTGTTCAGGCAAAAAGCAGCCTGAAGGAAACTACTGAATGGAACTTGTGGGCCTACTTGCTGGGCAATTGCAGGAGGAGAGAAAAACGGAGGAGGCTCAAGAGAGGCCCAAGAATAACCCTACTGCAGCGGGTGACACAGGTGATGAAAGCAGGGCAGGGACAGATGCAAGCAGGACACATGGAGGGTGTCCTGAGTGTCAGCAGGTTTGAACAGCAGACCCAGGGCAGGAGGTCTGGGACCACAGTTTTCCTGAGGGGGTGGGCAGTAGTCCAGGAAGCAGGTCAGATGGACAAGG
>NW_007860056.1:0-625 GCF_000696425.1 Galeopterus variegatus
ATCATCAACAGAAGTACTACACATACTTAAAATAGGCTATGTGTCCCCACACCGGGGAGGGTGCATGACCTGGGGTAAGACTGCTCCTGCGGGCCAAGGTAATTCTTGGAAGGGGATTGGACTGTGAGTCATTAGCAGTCGACACCCCTGAAGCTCATGGAATGACTGCCTTGGTCCTGACAGTAGATTCTGGGAAATATTCACAGGTCCACTACATGCTCTATAGTCACAAGGATCGAGTCCACACTCCCACCATAACTGAGACTGCAGCAGGCCTTTCCACCATCCTGTGAAGCAATCTGCTGCTAGGAGATGTGGCACGAAGTAAGACCGGTGAATCCCATGGTCATGGCCCACTGCCCAACATCTCTTATCATAAAAATACATCCCATGGCCAAATAATTTGTAGGACACCGTTACAATTGAATAAGCATTTTTAAATCTATGAATAGTGGTGCTGGCAGGTGTGCTGTAGGCAGGGCAAGCAAATCCATACCTAGAATGTTTGTGTTAACCTACGTCACTCCCCACCACTATTTGTCTTTTGCACCAAATAGGTGAGAAAAATGACGATGTTATGGAAATCACTAGCTCTAAATCTTTTAAATCTTTATGGAACAGGGCC
>NW_007860057.1:0-625 GCF_000696425.1 Galeopterus variegatus
ACTAGTGTCTCATGGAAATATTTGTAGATAGAAGTAAGAGTAAAATGGGTTTTGTTACAGGGTATGTGGTTGAAATAAGATTCTTAATGGTTCATTGTCATGGCACAGGGGTCTAAATGTTTTTTGGTGGTTTGTTGTTTGACATTAGATTGCCAAAGACATGGAACGCTGGGCTAAGAGTTTAAATAAGCAGAAAGAAAATTTTAAAAATAGCTTTCAACCTGTCAATTCCTTGAGGGAAGAAGAAAGGAGAGAATCTGCTGCAGCAGATGCTGGCTTTGCTCTCTTTGAGAAGAAGGTAATAGTGGAAGGAAAGACCAATACTTCATAATGGGAACTTAAGTAAAACTTGAGGCTTATGGCTTGTTCTGTTTCCCAGGGAGCCTTAGCTGAAAGGCAGCAGCTCATCCCAGAATTGGTGCGAAATGGAGATGAGGAGAATCCTCTCAAAGTAAGGAAGTACCTACCAGTGTTTTAAAGACCATATCTGAGGCCAGCCTGTGGCTCACTTGGGAGAGTGTGGTGCTGATAACACCAAAGCTGCGGGTTCGGATCCCCATATATGGATGACCGGTTAGCTCACTTGGGAGAGTGTGGTGCTGACAACACCAAGTCAAGGGTTAAG
>NW_007860058.1:0-625 GCF_000696425.1 Galeopterus variegatus
GTGCAGTCTATAATGTTGCAGTCTTAGCTGTTTGCTTTATCCTGTTCACTCTACCTACCATCCCAACCTTACGACCTAACGTGGAGATATTTTCCTCCAGGAAATGGAGTTTATGGAATGGGATTTGAGGAGGTATCTGGGGCACCAACAGCCTGCTCTCTGTTGTATTTCTTCATTTCAGCTAGTCTTTATCCACCTCCTGAAGTTCATCTTTTATTTTCAGCTGATTCTGGATGGCTTTGCTGTTTCTTGCCCTCCTACATGAACAGGATAAAAAATTATCATCCCAAGGTCAACTAGAAAAGAGAAAAGGGCATAGCTAGAATAATTTTCCCAGAAAGTCCTTGCTTCCAGTGTTTTTCTCTCTTTGTTTCTAGGCTAACAGTACCCTCCATCTACAGACCCAAATATATTGTGTCTCTGTGAGTGTTTCTACTAGACTTTGTATTTAATCTAGGGGGAAAAATAAGCATCCTCCCTTTTGCCTTTTTTTATAACCAGGGTTGATCCAGAAATTCTGTCTGGCATTCAGAAATTTTAAAGATATGTTTCTTTATTTCTTCCCCTGTTTTTTCTTTATTTCTTTGTTTATAGAAATAGACATTGAAAGCCAAGATTGTATTGA
>NW_007860059.1:0-625 GCF_000696425.1 Galeopterus variegatus
ACAAAATACTCCTCCAAGTTAGAATGGAATACTCCTGAAGTCTGCACCCCTTGGTACAACCATGGTGATCTTAAGTTCTCTTTAATGCTCTGAGACTGCTTAAAAATCTTAGCCAAATTCTCTTTTACTTTTCAATTAAAAATAACAAATCTAAATTGTCTCTGGACTTGCCTATTCATTACTTTAATATGTCATTAAATAACTAATTAAAATATCAAATATCTACTGATTTTTTCCCTAAACAGAGCTTAAAATACTAATGCTATAGGTTTGAATTATATTGCCATTTATACACTTAATTATAAGTTTCTCAAGGGTTTTACAAAGTTGACTCAATAAGGAATCACTTGTCATGGAAGCAGAACAGTGTCATAGGTTAAGAGTATAGATTCCGGGGGCAGAGTGCCTGGTTTTGAAGCCTGGCCCTGCTACATCCTAGCTGTGTAACTCTGGGCTGGTTATATAACCTCTCTGTGCTTCTGCTTCCTCATCTATCAAATGTGGTTATTAATACCAAGTAACTACCTTATAAAGTGACTAAATAAATTACAGGTTTTTAATTTTTTATTGAAAAATAATTGATTAAACATTTGTGGGGTACAGAGTTGAATTTCAATACCTATGT
>NW_007860060.1:0-625 GCF_000696425.1 Galeopterus variegatus
GTGAATTGAGGGGGTAATATCTCATGATCCTACAAGACTAACGAAAAGCTACCATATCTCTGGAGAACTAGAGGCAAAATACGGTATTTCAGGGAATGTTTAGAAATATGGAAGATACAGTCCAACTTCGATATTTCAGGGTAAATGGCCACAGATGCCTGGAGCTAGTAAATATAAGGAGCTTCTTTGGGGGTAGGAGAAGAGATACTGAAGCTGACTATATTAGTCGAAGGGATCTGCAAAGAGAGATGTCCTAGACAATGGCTGAGGTTGAGAAAGAACCTTAGAGAACATCCCCAACCCTTAATTTTACAAATCAGGAAACCAAAGCCCAGACAAAGTAACTTGACTAAAATCAAAGTACCCACAAACCTATAACCTGAGCCCCATGACTCCCTGATAACTAGTGTTCTTTCTGTTAAAATTCTAGAAAGGCCAAGCTCTTAAAATTGGAGTTTAGAAACACAACATGAGAAACTCAGAACTAAGTTTTCAGCAGGTTATGTGGGGACTAATGCAGTCTTAAAGTAGAAAGAATAACAAAAAATAAATTCTGAATGAGCCTTATTATCAATGAAAATATATAACATATTGGCATATTCAGAATAGGCCATTAAAAAAGAAA
>NW_007860061.1:0-625 GCF_000696425.1 Galeopterus variegatus
ATGGGGTACAGAGCAAATTGTCACCACTTGTGCCTAAGATGTGATGGCCAGATCCATACTGCCAGCAATGCAGAATTTTTTAAATGTAATTGCATATGTCTTTTTTACAGTTTTTGAGTCATAGTTAAAAGCTCATGTTTTGGGTTATATTTGCGTTTAAATATGTCATTCATTGGCTACTTATCTAGTGTACAGGGTGAGATTTGGATCTGACTTCATCTTTTTCCAGAAGGCTCCTCAGTTGCCTAACACCATTTCTTAAAAAGTCTGTCTTGGGCTGGCCAGTTAGCTCAGTTGGTTAGAAAGCCGCCTTGTAACAGCAGGGTCAAGCATTCGAATCCCCGCACCGGCCAGCTGCTAAAAAAGAAAATCTGTCTTTATTCCACTGACTGAGGGGCTGCCCACGAGATACACTGCCTGCCCTTTGGTATTTGGTTCTGTCTCTGGACTTTCTGTCTTTCCGTGGGTCTGGCTGTCTGTCACTTACCAGCACCACCTGGTTTAAATTACTGAGGCCCTGCAGTGTGCTTTCATATTTGAAAGGACAATCCCCTTTCATGGCTGTTGTTCAGCGTTTCCTGCTGTTCTTGCTTGTTTATTTTTCCATGTGAACCTTAGAATCAAG
>NW_007860062.1:0-625 GCF_000696425.1 Galeopterus variegatus
AAATTTCAGATGCCCATTAGATATCCAAGTGGAGATGGCAAATAGACAGTGAGATACATAGTTGGGAATTCAAGAGAGAGAGAGGTTGGGTCAAGGAATACACACATATGCATGCCCCCCGCATATATATTTTGAGTCATTCAAGTATAGATGGTATTTTAAAACTGTGAGACTTTATATACTGATGACATTTTGAAATTTTCATCTCAGTATTCTGAATTTTCTTCTGATGGAGCATAGGTGTGTTACTTACTTTTGTATATATATCGTATAATTCAGTTACTTTGTTGTACAGTTTCTAACTCCAACAGCTTTTCTGTTGATATGCTGTTTTATTTCCAATATTTATAACTTTTTTTTTCTTTTTTCTGTTTCAGGGCTTTGTAGAGTGGTCAAAAGCTCCACAACAAACAACAATTGTCTTGGTAGTGTGTGTGCTGTTTTTGTTCCTGGTTTTAACAGGGATGCCTATGATGTTTCACATTTAACTATAATGGTGGCTGTTCGTTTGAAATAGATGCCGTGTGTCATGTAAAGAAAATGTCCTGGTTGAAAATCAGGAATAGGTATTGAATACTATTAAATGCCTTTCAAACATTCATTGAGATGATGTTTAAAAACTTCT
>NW_007860063.1:0-625 GCF_000696425.1 Galeopterus variegatus
TTTATAATAGTATGTTTTGAGAATGTGTGTTAATGTGCAAAAGTATTAAATATGGAAGGGGAAAAAATAAACAAATATGGAAGGGGGAGGTGTGAAAAAGAAATCTAAAATTTCTAATTTTGGATTCCAAGATCCTATCTTTGAGATACGTTTGTTAATGATTTCCTAGTTAAAACTCTGCTTGGGACCTAATGCTATGTTAATATTTTTTAAGAGAACATGATTTGCTTATAACCAACCTGCCACTAAATTTTAAAACATAGTCAAAAAAGAGTACACAGCATGATTCCATTTTGATTTAAAACCACACACATATGCACATACATCGGAATTAGTAGTTTTTGAGGGTAGGGAGTGAATATAGGGGTTTTTTTATTATTATTCATATTTGCACTTTCTCATTTTCCTGCACTGTACACATCTCTTGTGTGCAAATAATGCATGTCTGTGTGTTTACTGTGACCTTTAATTCCCCAGCCTTGTACCAATCATTAAGTATTTACAGAGTTCTCGATCTTTCCCTAGCACTGTGTGTGGAAGAGAGTTCTGTGAGCGATCAAAAAGTAGATAAAAGACAGAGCCTGGTTCTCTTCCCCAGGTGAACATGAGATAACAGAAGAATCAG
>NW_007860064.1:0-625 GCF_000696425.1 Galeopterus variegatus
TTTGTGTATCTTCACTGGGAACTGTCCTTAAATCTTTAGCCTATTTATCTGAAAATCATGTATGTATCCTTTTATTACTGAGTTGTAACAATTTCTTTATGTCTCCTAGATAGCAGTAATTTGTCAGGTGTATGTTTTGGGAAATATTTTCTCCCTACCTACTGCTTGCCTGTATACTTTCTTAGTGATGTTTTGAAGAAGAAAGAAACAATCAGCACTAAAGGTACATATCTCTCATTTTATAGATTTGAAGCTATTTACAGTAGTCAAAATATACCATAATTAAGTGAAGGCGATTTACAAGTAAGCATGGTTTCAAAACATGTGCATTTAAAAATTCTATGTAGCCTCTCAAACAGACAAGCATTTCACATTGATTCAACTCCCTCCTCCAGTCATGGTGACTGAGCTCAGTAGTTTAGCTGAGTAGGTTAGGACTTAATGGCCATGCAGGTGGGGGCTGATTCTAACTTTTTTGTGAAATAGGGAGGTGGGGGCTGATTCTAACTTTTTTGCAAAGTAGTGTGCAAGTTATTTGGTTGACTGTTTCTGCACCTGTAAAGAAAGGAAGTTAGACTCGGATTATAAGATCTTTAAATTTCCCTTATAATTTGTATATGGTACT
>NW_007860065.1:0-625 GCF_000696425.1 Galeopterus variegatus
TTAAGAAAAGTAATGAAAACAAAAGCCATTTTAACACAATAATGGCAACATAAACTCATTCTCTTTTTCCTTAGAACCTTTTCCCTGATCTTTTCTCTGCTTTGAGTGCTTTTCTCCTAGGAACCATGTGGATCATTCCTTTGTTTCCTCCTGGTCTCTGCTCCTAGAGAAACATGGGTTCACGTGAATGAAAAGAAATGCTTTTAAAAAGCTTGTTGCAGTGTTGTATTTCATAGGAAATGACGCGAGACCTTAAGTGTCCATCAAAAGGGAAAAGGCTGTATAAATGGTAGTATTTCCATAATATAGAATCCAATACAGCAGCAGGACCTGCATGTGTTAATATAATAAACCCTACAGGATTTATTAAGTTTATAAAGCAACTTTCAGAAAGGTATGCACAAAATGTATCATTTTGTGTTAAACAAGAAACTATAAATAAAATACTGTATGTATTCTGTTTTATTCATACATATGTAAATCTGTAGTAAAACATTTGGAAACATTAACTCCAAATTGATGAAGATGAAGAAAAGATTGATTAGGGTAATGAATGATGAAAGAGTCAAAATTAGTAGTGGCAGTAAAGGGGATTTTAGTTTATGTGTAATATTTTATTACTTTT
>NW_007860066.1:0-625 GCF_000696425.1 Galeopterus variegatus
TTATGTACATCATGAAGTTTACCAAAAGTAGAAATTAAGTGATGAGGTGAATAAGGAATTAATGTTATTTTGTTAATCGTATTACTGACTTTTAAGAGACAACATTACAATACTTTCCCTTTTCTCACTAAAGGATAAAGCAATACTATCTTCAATGAAGGCAAAGTATGTGAAATTTGCCTTGATATTTTGGAAAATCTTGGTTTTGAGGATTAGGTTCTAAGTTTACTTTGTCTAAATATTTGGTTTTAAAGATTGTCAAATTAATGGAAGAAGTTAATCATTAACCACAATTATGAAATCGTATTAATTTTCAATTGTACTTGACAATTCAACCCTATTTAACAATTATTTTTATCTGGCTAGAAAATTTTCATCTTTTCTAATATCGATCAGTTATTCTCGTACACTTACTGAAGTTATTAAACTATATTTTAACAAGAGGGTTTAAAATGTATTGAATTTTTTTATTTTTAAGAATTTTAAGCAAGTAATTACATATGAAGATTTGAGAGTTTTATACACAACATGTGATTTTATAGGTCTTGAATTAATAACCACAATAGTAATGTCTGATAGAGGCATGTCTGCATACCTCCATTGAAATTCCTCTACTGTGATAGCT
>NW_007860067.1:0-625 GCF_000696425.1 Galeopterus variegatus
ACACCGGCGCGGCCCTGGCCCCGCGGAGCGCGCTCGGGCGCAAGGACGGATGCTGCGCGGGGCCGGCCGGGACGGCGCCCTTGTCCACGCCTCTTGCAGGATTAGTCTCTTCCGTGGGCGAGAGGAGGAAACGCAGCTGCGTCTTCAGCCTACAGTCTGCGCAGAACAACGCAGGAAGCGAGGGACCGTCCGTGCTCTGGGTCCTCTCACCGCCCCAGTCGAGGGCACTCGGGCTTCCTTAGAAACGTCGAGCCCACAGCGGAGTACGTTTGGGAGCAGCCTGCCAATGGCGGGGGACCAGCCAGCGCTGTCCAAGGGGTGGGGGACAAACGCCAGCTTTGGGCAGTCGCTGCTTCTCCGTCCTCCAGCTGTAGCTGGGGCCCTTCTCCCAGTCAGAGGCGAGAAGTCCTGGCAGAAGAAGGTGGCTTGTTCGTCGTCCAGCCTCCTGTCGCGCAGAAGCTCTCTTCTCCCGAGGAGCCTGTCGGTCAGTGATTCTGATTTAAATCGCTCTCAATTCATCGCCAAGGCCCGGGTGGGAGCAGAGACGTGTCTTCACCCACTAGTTTCATCCTGTTAATCGAGGGGCAGGTCCCCGCAACTCCTGTTATTCAGTTGCTTTTTGTGT
>NW_007860068.1:0-625 GCF_000696425.1 Galeopterus variegatus
TGGTTATATTATCTTATTCAAAAATAAACCAGAAAAAAGTAAAAGAGGGGTTATTCTTGATAAGAGAATGCCATGAACCAAAGATTATAATTAATCCAATTTTGTGTATTTAAGGTCCAGAGGAGGGGTCCTGGGAGAGGTGGATAGGGAATCCTAGCCCTGGTAAAGACCTCAAAGATTACTTCTAAGAAATATCTTGACAGGAAGGGCAGAAGGTCTTGAAATAAAATGTTCCTCCAGTACACTGTGCACCAGCCCATCTCTCTCCTTTCTGACTCATCTTGTCTACTCAGAGACGCAGCCCATCTGAGGGTAATCGTATCTAAGAACATGTTTAAGTCCTTTGAAGGAAAGATGGTGAGAACTCACCATACTCTTGTTATCCGATCTGATGGCAATACCGCACAAGTATGAAGTAGGGTGACAACCTCTCAGGAATGGTGTGAAAAACTCACCTGAGATTGTATTTTCTTCTAGGATATGGCATTGGTCTGCCGCCCAACTCTCCATTGACCTCCAACATATCTGAGCTAATCAGTCAATACAAGTCCCATGGGTTTATGGATGTGCTGCATGACAAGTGGTACAAGGTGGTTCCCTGTGGCAAGAGAAGTTTCGCTGTCAC
>NW_007860069.1:0-625 GCF_000696425.1 Galeopterus variegatus
TGATGAGTTTTCTTAGATCGATGTGCTTGGTCTGATGAGTTTACTTCGATCGAAGAGCTTGGTGTGATGAGTTTACTTAGATCGATAGGCTTGGTGTGATGAGTTTACTTAGATCGATTAGCTTGCTCTGATGAGTTTACTTAGATCGATGAGCTTGGTGTGATGAGTTTACTTAGATCGAAGGTCTTCGTCTGAGGAGTTTATTTAGATCAATTAGCTTGCTCTGATAAGTTCAATTAGATTGATGAGCTTGGTCTGTTGAGTTCACTTAGATCAAAGACCTTGGTCTGTTGAGTTTACTTTGATCGATGATCTTGGTCTGATGAGTTTACTTAGCCCGATTAGATTGCTCTGATGAGTTGAAATAGATCGATGAGCTTGGTCTTACGAGATTACTGAGATCAATGAGCTTGGTCTGATGAGTTTAATTAGAATGATGACCTCGGTCTGATGATTATACGTAGATCGATGATCTTGGGGTGATGAGTTTACTTATATCGAATTGCTTGGTCTGATGAGTTTACTTAGATCGATTAGGTTGCTCTGATGAGTTTACATAGATCAATGTAGCTTGGTCTGATGAGTTTACTTACTTAGATGAGCTCCATCTGATGAGTTTACTTAG
>NW_007860070.1:0-625 GCF_000696425.1 Galeopterus variegatus
TTTTTTTTTACTATGTTCATGTGGAAGAAATAAGTATTGTTAAGAATAATGACTTTGAATCATCATTAAAATCCAAAACTGAGAATATAAATGACGATTTTTATAACTGTGAGGGAGAATCACAACACTTTTGAAATGCATTTAGGTATATACATGGTTGTTTTTAAATTTTAACTATTCTTCAAGCACTGATATGAATCATATAATTAGATTTGATACATGTTATAATAATATAGCCAAGTGAATAGCTTTAGCAGGAAAACCACAGAGACCGATTTTAAAAATAGTTGCTTTTAAGACAATTTTGATTTGAAGTTAATTACCACATTATCTTCTAGTAAGTATGGAGTAACTAAAAAATAATAACTTTTAAAATAAAATTTTTAATTTTAAAATTAGTAAGGTTTCCTTTTTCTGTGACAGTTGTGTGAAGTGGTTCTGGAGAATCAGATCAACCATGCCTGAGTCCGCATTCATTTTGAAGGAGAAAGTATCTACTGTCTTCACTATAAATTTCTTGTGATGGTTTCTTACAAATTTTTCTCCAGAAGAATGTGCTCCTTGTGAATATTGGCAAACATGCAGAAATCATACAATGTTTCTTAAACCTCAGCAACTTTCTGCA
>NW_007860071.1:0-625 GCF_000696425.1 Galeopterus variegatus
GTTAGTGGAGTCGAAATACAGTAATTGATCTTGTATTTTTCCCCTACATAAAAAAAGGGTATATAGCGGGGGCCGGCCCGTGGCTCACTTGGGAGAGTGCGGTGCTGACAACACCAAGGCCATGGGTTCAGATCCCTATATAGGGATGGCCGGTTTGGTCACTTGGGAGAGCGTGGTGCTGACAACACCAAGTTAAGATCCCCTTACCGGTAATCCTTTGGAAAAAAAAAAGGGGGGGGCATATAGCAAAACAGAGGGAGAATAGGAATGATAATGCCACAAAGAATATGAGAAAACAGACTTGTGACAGCTCCACGTGGATGCACCTGAAAAGCATGGTCCGACATGGGAACTTAGTATCTTTAAAACTCCTCAGGTGATTCTAGTGTAACCAGGGTTAAAAACCCCTGCTAACCACATATTCCCTTATGAGAGGATAAGTAAGGGACTGTGCCCCATTGTGGCTGTGAGCCTATGGATAGACTTCACCCCCAGCCCCAATTTCCCTATTTTCATAGAGGTGATAGCTGTGCTTTGATTGGGTAGGTAGCATAAGGTGCTTCAAAGGAAGCTTTGGGGTATTGCAAAGTGCACACTACTGGACAGGTGTTAAGGGTGTGGTCCA
>NW_007860072.1:0-625 GCF_000696425.1 Galeopterus variegatus
TCCAGGGCCAACTTGCAAGTAAACTTTTCCCTGAGCGCTTTCGAGCCTCTGTGTGTGTGTGCGTGTGTGAGTGTGTGAGTATGTGTGAATGTGTGTGTGTGTGTGTGAGTGTGTGTGTGTGTGAGTGTGTGTCTGTGAGTGTGTGTCTGTGCATGTGTGTGTGTGTCTGTGCGTGTGTGTGTCTGTGCATGTGACTGTGTGTGTGTGAGTGTGTATGTGTGAATGTGTGTCTGTGTGTGTGAGTGTGTGTGTATGTGTGTGTGTATGTGTGTGTGTCTATGTGTGTGCGTGTGTGTATGTGTGTGTGACTGTGTGTCTGTGTGTATGAGTGTGTGCGTGTGTGTGCGCGTGTGAGTGTGTGAGCGTGTGTGAGTGTGAGCGCGCGTGTGTGAGCGTGTGCGTGTGTGTGTCTGTGGGCGTGTGTCTGTGGGCGTGTGTGTGAGCGTGTGTGTGAGCGTGTGCGTGTGTGTCTGTGAGCGTGTGTGAGTGTGTGTGAGCGTGTGTGTGAGTGTGTGAGTGTGCATGTGTGTGCGTGTGTGTGCGCGTGCGTGTGTGTGTGTGTGCGTGTGTGCGTGTGTGTCTGTGTGCGTGTGTGTGAGCGTGGGTGTGCGTGTGTGTGTGTGTG
>NW_007860073.1:0-625 GCF_000696425.1 Galeopterus variegatus
AGGGTAGGGTGGGAGGCCAAGCGTGCAGGCAAAGCCTCGGGGGTGGGCGAGAGTTGGAGAACAAAACGGGTGTCCTCACGTCTCTGGGGCATCACTGCCTTGTCAGGGCCCGCACTCCGCCCAGGTTCGCTGAGAAAAGGACGGAAGGGGTTTGCACGGGATCGGCCACCGTGAAGATGGGGGACGATGAGTGCGGGTGGGGGCGCTCCTGGTCGAGTGCGGTTGTCTCTTTGCGAGGACATGTTACGAAGTGCACATCTTTAGGGAAGTAGAAATGCCTGCGGGAACGGACGTTTTCCTTCTGCACAGTGGCAGCTCCTTATTTCCTTTAGGAAAGAGGTTTTTAGTCTCAGTTTGGCAAAAAGGAATGGAAAGTTCTCCCGCGGTGCATCCAAGCACTTTTCTTTTTAGGCACGTTTGATCGGTCGCAGAGCCGCTGGTTTCCTGCTGCGGACTGTCTCACACTCAGTGTCGCTAATTTCTCCCAGAAGACGGAAAGTCCCTGGCAGGAACACAGATCGCTCCATAAGGGCCCTTTGCCTTGGCACCAGCACTGCCCTTGGCCGGGTGCCAGCGCTGCTCGAGTCTCGAATGGGCGGGTCCCGCGCGCAGCGGCCACACGCGA
>NW_007860074.1:0-625 GCF_000696425.1 Galeopterus variegatus
TCGACTTAACTGCATGTTACCAGCTTCTACTGTTAAACTTGTTAAAACTATGCCTCTTCCTTTAACTTCCTGGGCTAGAGAGTAAAAGCAGAAGGAAAACCCCAACTCGTGGTTTATTTCCCAAATGGAAGAAACGCCTCGCTGTTTAGGGCTATGGGAGATTAACTCCTTTTTGAGCCTTCTCACTGCTCAGAAGAGATGGGCTTTGAGTAATCTTTGGCAGCTCCGTCACCCAGGGGAAAAGGGGTGACAAATCCATGGGAGGCAAAGCAACATTGCCCTCCCTAGGAGACCCTTAACAACCTCCCTTTCAGAAGATGGGCTTCCAGGGCTTGAGACATGGTCACATTACACTCCCATCGTATTGTGGCCACACAGGTCCTCACTCAACAACCCTTGTTGGTGATGAAGAAGATAGAGGAGGTGAAATCCCGCCCTTTGCGCCCAGAGACGTGTGTGTAGAGCCACACAAGTTGGCTGATCCCTGAAGTGGTGAGTGGGCTCAGGCAGAAGCTCAGGTGTTGGCCTTGGGACAGGTGAGCTGGAGGGAGGGAAAGTAATCTATACCGAACTACTTTAAGCCAATGTACTTTATATTTTATCTCCTTTTATCCTAACAGTGATT
>NW_007860075.1:0-625 GCF_000696425.1 Galeopterus variegatus
AAAAAAAAAAAATGAAGTCTTCAGCACAGCTATGGGGAAATCTCCTGGATATATTGTTAAACTTAGAAAATGAGGGGTAAATCAGTAAATACTATATGTATAAGAAAGAAGGAATACACACACATGCATTTGTTTGCCTAAAGAAGCACTGAGAAGATAGAGCAGAAGCTAATTAAACTGGTTCCCTACAAGGAGTGGGGTGGGGTGCGGAGCAGGGTGAATGGAGGTGGAAGGAAGAAGAGTCCTTAATGTTTTCATTTTTATATAATTTTTTGAAACTTTGAACCTATTTAAAATAAATTATTTGAAGGTACTGAAACTGAAAGAAAGTGAGCCGAGATGCCGGGTACCATTCAAGCTTTATTAAAGAAAGTAATCTGCTGGGCTGTGCTCAAAGTAGCAGGCAGCCCAGGGCTGCCCTGGAAAGGGGACGGCACCAGGTGTGGGGTTGGTAGAGCTTATATTGGTATGTTGGCACCAAGAGCTGGGTGATACCATCAAGGAGGGTCACTATGCTAATGTGGATCAGGGTGGAGAACTGAGTCCTTGTGGAAGCAAAGGGGGTTTCTGTTTAAGTCAGGAGGCTTCTGGTAAAGGGAAGGGGGGAGGGGAG
Source organism: Galeopterus variegatus (assembly GCF_000696425.1). Taxonomy (NCBI): domain Eukaryota; kingdom Metazoa; phylum Chordata; class Mammalia; order Dermoptera; family Cynocephalidae; genus Galeopterus; species Galeopterus variegatus. The sequence goes on from NW_007860075.1 coordinate 614, forward strand.
CAGAGGAGGTGG
>NW_007860076.1:0-625 GCF_000696425.1 Galeopterus variegatus
GGAGATGGGGATGGAGATGGAGATAGATGGAGATGGAGATGAAGACAGATGGAGATGGAGACAGATGGAGATGGAGACATAGGGAGATAGAGATAAATGGAGATGGGGATGGAGATGGAGATAGATGGAGATGGGGATGGAGATGGAGACAGAGACAGATGGAGATGGAGATGGAGACAGAGACAGATGGAGATGGAGATTGGAGATGGAGATGGAGATGGAGATAGATGGAGATGGAGATGGAGACAGACAGAAATCAACAGAGATGGAAATATACTCACATACGTCAGAAGACACAGAACGCACCCTGAAGCTACTTCTGTTAGCCAAATCTCGGACATTATGAGCTTCAAAGTAAATAATGGTAATAATGTATTACAACCCACTAAGTAAAATAGAAAACTGTGAGTCCATACTCATGTAAATCAATCAATAAATAATTGAAATTTTGAAGAGGAAGAGAATATTTACATGGTTTCAAAGTTCCTTACTAATCACAAGGGGGAAGGGTGTAATTTTATAATGAAGAAAATCGAAGTCAGGACCTTAATCAAGTGATCAAATGGTCAATAATAGGACAAATTAACATAGCATCATTCCTATGTTATTCCTCCCAATGGGGTAT
>NW_007860077.1:0-625 GCF_000696425.1 Galeopterus variegatus
GTGGGGCTGAGGAATAGGGGGTGTGCTGGGGGGATCCACCAGCCCTAGGGAGGGCTGTCTGGGTGGAGGAGTAGATGCACCCTCAGGGCCTGAGGGTGGAGTTGGCCCCTTGGCAGGAATCATGGGCTTCCCCAAAGAAGGGGCAGGTGTCTAGGGTAGGAGGGGTGCCTTGTACTTGGAAAGACTCTCCAGCTGTCACAGAGGGGCCTCTTCCAAAGGATAAATGGGTGGTTAGAGGGCTGTAAGTTGCACTCTTGGGAGACAAAAAGATCAATTGGAGGTTGTTGGTTCTGTGCCTACTCTGTGCCCAGGTTTTACCTGTATCACCTCATTTAGCCTCAGAAAACCCTATGAAAAATAGTCTTGTTTTTCAGAGGAGGAAATGGAGAAATCAAGTAACTTGCCCAGAGTCATGCAGCTGATAAGGGGGTTGACACCACAGGAATGGCTCTCCTAGGACTGTGCAGTCCACAACTTGCACCACTGTCCAGGGCCTGCATGGGGATTCACATCCAGGTCCACCTGAGTTCAGAGTCTGGGGTTTCCATTGCAGCCTCAGAACTAGGGGCCTACAAGAATTGAGAAGTTTTCCTTGTCATCAGGGAGCACAGAAACTAACGAGAGG
>NW_007860078.1:0-625 GCF_000696425.1 Galeopterus variegatus
TGGGAAGACATGTGACTCATGGTATTTATAAGGAACAGGCTGCTCACTTTCCTCTGACCAGCAGCACCACCATGGAATACCACTCACTGCCCCAGATAATTCCAGATTAAATAGAGGAAAGTCAGTCAGGGAAAAGAAACACACACACACAGAGAAAAAAAGGTGGCATGTTTTTGCACAGTCCTATAGAACTCTGGGAAGGCCCAGACCAGAGCAGGAGCTGTGTCCTCAGGTGAGAATGAAGGATTAGCAATAGGCAAGAGAAAGGCTGGATTAAGGATCATTCTCCTACCATCATCATGCTGAACAGTTTGGTATGACCTTAATTCACTTCTCAGGCTACCAGAAGCCCAGGGGTTTCAGACAGACTTTCCTTTGAGTCCTGACTCTTCCTAATGTGGCCAAATAACCAAGTCATTCAGTTTCCCCGTCCACAAAAGAGGGTTATCAAGATCTGTATCTCAAGGATTGCAGTGAGGATCAGTGAGATAATGTACAAGAAGTACCTGGCACAGGCCTAATCCATAGTAAGCACTCAATAAATGTCACTCCATTCCCTTCCCTTCCTTCTAAGAGAAGATCCTTCCTCTCCCCTTAAAACAATAAAATATGCTGAAAATAATCT
>NW_007860079.1:0-625 GCF_000696425.1 Galeopterus variegatus
CTGCTGTGGGGAGAGGAAATGCTCGGGTGCTGTTCCCTCGGGATGGCACAAGGGCAGAGGCACCTGCGGTGCCCACCAACTCTGCTGTCGCCCCCCTCCTGGCTTCCTGCCAGGTGTGGCAGTAAATGCCTGTGGTCTGAGCCTTCCCTCGTGGGGTTTTCCCATTATTTCTCCCAAAAGCATCTCGGCCGACGCAGGGCAGGAGCTGGAGAAGGGCTGCATACATCCGAGCAGCCCCGCGGAGGGCAGGAAGGACACATGGCTGTCCCCGACTCCTGCCGGCTCACGTCTCACCCTCCAGGACCATGCAGGACGAAGAGGGGAAACGGTGGCACAAGGAGAGCTCGGAAGGATCTGCAGAATGTCTCAGAGTAACCTTCCCCGGGCAGGACAAGGAGAAGGTCACCAACCCCACAGAAGGTCTGCATGGATGCCCTGCACTGAGTTCCCCTCTACTCGGGGTGCAGGAAGGGCGGCCGGGGCTGGAGGCAGTGCCCCAGCATCCAGCGGCACCTCTATCCATTTGCACCGCCCCTCGCTGCTGCAGAGCTGGGACGGGAGCCTGAGCACCAGAGCAGACTGCGTTCAAGGGTTTAATTCACGGGCGTCCAGTTATCTAACTCCA
>NW_007860080.1:0-625 GCF_000696425.1 Galeopterus variegatus
TACGTGTGGCACATTCCACTCATTTCTAATACCTGCCAGGCCCCAGCCTTTGTCCTTTGAGTGAGAAGCTCAGACTTCAGGGGAAGGCACAGCCCCCTCAGTGATCTAGGGCAGTGCTTCTCAAATTTTAATGTGCACACACATCCCTAAAGATCTTATTAAAATACAATTCTGATTACTTAGATCTGATGTGGGACCAAAGAGTCTTTTGCTGATAAGTTCCCAGGTGATGCTGATGCTGCTTGTCTGGGGACTACACTTTGAGTAGCACGGTGCTATGTACTGAACTGTGTTCCCTAAAGTTCCATGCATTATAAACTTAACCCCCACTGTGACAGTGTTAAGAAGTGAGAAATCCTATTATGGTAATTAAAAGGTGGAGCCTTGAAGAGGTGATTAGATTATGAGGCAATGCCCTAGTGAATGGATTCATCCACTGATGGTTTAATGGTTGTCATGGGCATGGTTCTGATGGCTTTAAAAGGAGAGCACGTGAGAAGCTCTCTCTCTCTCTCTCTCTCTCTCTCTCTCTCGCTCTCTCTCGCGGCATCTGCCATGTGACATCCTGCATTGCTGTGAAGAGTCACCACCCACCAACAAGGCCCTCACCAGATGTGTTCCCTGG
>NW_007860081.1:0-625 GCF_000696425.1 Galeopterus variegatus
AAAAAAAAAAAATTGTAAAGCAGTCTTTCCTGTAATAGATTAACAAATTTAGTGAGGCCAGATTCAACACAGTGACATTGACCTACCTGCAGGAAAAATTCTTCAGATGTGCTGTTGTGTAACTCCAAGAATCTCAAGGAAATTAAAAAGTTCCTGTCTCCTATATATTCTGGTTTTACATGTTTTTGTTTTTGTTGCTTGCCTGTTTTTTGTTAAATATACTCTAATGCTAAACTGGCTGTTTCAAACACATCCTGGAAAAATTGGCTCTACCAGTCTCAGTGGCTTGAAATTTATTCTCTTACAGTTGTGGAGGCCAGAAGTCCAAAATGAGTTTTACCGAGCTAAAGTCAAGGTGTTGGCAGGGCTGATTTCTTCTGGGGCTCTGAATGGAAGAATCTGTTTCCTTGATTTTTCCAGCTCTTGGTGGCTGCCCGCATTTATTGGCTGTGGCCACATCACTGCATTCTTTGCCTCTGTGAACACATTGCCTTCTCCTCTTCTGTGTCAAACTTGCCTCAGTCTCCCTAAGGATCTTGTGATTACATTTACGGCCCACCTGGGTAATACAGGATACTCTCTCCATTTCAAAAGTTGCTAATTTAATCACATCTGCAAAGTCCCT
>NW_007860082.1:0-625 GCF_000696425.1 Galeopterus variegatus
GATAACACCAAGGTTCAGGGTTCAATCCCTGTATTGGCCAGTAGCCAAAGAAAAGTTTGGTATATCCATACAATGGAATACTATTCAGCAATAAAAAGAATAAGCTATTGATATATACAACAACTTGAATGAATCTCAAAGGCATTATGCTAAATGTAAGAAGCCAGTCCCAAAAGGTTATATATTGTGTGATTCCTTTTACCTGACATTCTCAAAAAGACAAAACCATGATGATGGAAAACAGATCAGTAGCTGCCAGGAGTTGGCATTGGGAAGAATATGACTATAAAGGTTTAGCAAAGGAGAGTATTGGGGGTGATGGAACTCTTGTATCCTGTTGATGGAACTCTTATATCCTGATGTTGGTGGTGATAACACGAGTCTATGCATGTCTTAAAATTCATAGAGCTGTACACCAAAAAGAAAAAAGTCCATTTTATTGTATGACAATTTTAAAAATCAAATTTAGTTAAATGTAAATTCGTTGATGTCAGGCTCGTACCTGCCCATCATCCTGCTGACTGGGCCAATTGTCGAGCTAGTGCTGGGTCTCGAGCTCACAGACCCTCAAGCCTGTTCACAGACTGGGTTACAAACCCTTCACATGCCAGGCTGGATCATCAGA
>NW_007860083.1:0-625 GCF_000696425.1 Galeopterus variegatus
CGCACTGTAGCAGTGCGCCACCGGGCCGGCCCCATGAGAACATTTTTTTATTTAGTTATCAAGAAGTCTTGAGGCAGTCTGTCCTTGAGTTTGTGTAGTGACTTGGTAATGTCATCCAGTACTACGGTCCTGTTATTCCATCCTGCTCTCCTCAAAGAGTTAGGGATGTTGCAAGATGGCTATCACAGCTCCCAGAAGGGGTCCTCACAAGCAAAAAGGCACAGTATAAAGACAAAGGCAAAAAGGATTCTCTTCACGGGTCTCACTTCTTTATCAAGGAGAACACTTTTCTGTAGGGGAAACCCAACAGACTTCCCCTTGGATTACATTGGCCAGGAAGGGGTCACATGACCATCACCAGCTGCAAAGGAGGCTGGGAAATCTAACATGGCATTTTCAACCTTTTGTGTAATAGACAGGCAAAGAGGAGGGGGGTTGGGAACACATGTTGAATGGGCCACAAACATCATCTACAGAGTATAAGCTTTTAGAGTTCAGCAACTGCATATCTTTATACGCTCTCTGTGCCCTTTTGTAATAAAACAAAAAATATATGAAAACAATAATAGCAGTAAATACATTCGAACAGTACTTTGAATAAAAATCACTCATAATTCCATCCCCC
>NW_007860084.1:0-625 GCF_000696425.1 Galeopterus variegatus
ACATAATAAAAACATTATTTTAAATCAGCAGGGAAAACATGGCATTTTAAAAACTGGGTACTCTGTAGAAAAGTACAATTTTGGAATTATATCATATTATAAATTCTATATAGGTTAAAATCTCAATGCAAAAAAACGAAACCAAATAGAATTTAAAAATATAAAATTTATTTTTGAAATATCAGAGTGAAGAAAGCCTTTTTAAGACTTATAACCCAGAAATAATTTTTTAAAGACTGAAATTTAGCTACAAAAGTCAAAAACTTTCAACATTTTGAGCATCCCCCACCCGAGAGAAGGTAGGAGTATGCCCAGGGACCTACACAGGAGCCACAGGCAGCCTCCCCTGCCCAACAGAAGTCAGGAGCACACCATAAACACCACTTCCACGGTGGTCCACCACAGCAACTGCCACCAAAAGAGTGTCTCAACACCACAGTAGCAGCCACAGACCCTGTACATGCAGCCAACCACCCACTCAATTGCATTGACACAAGGAGAGTCACCTGCAGAGCCCAGAAAAAGAGGAGGAAGTATCTCTCCTCAAAGCCTGTTCCAGAGTAATAGAAAAAGCAACTTCTCTACCAGATGACCAGACATCGGTGTAGAGATTTTAGAAATATGA
>NW_007860085.1:0-625 GCF_000696425.1 Galeopterus variegatus
TCCTCGGCCTAGGCATCCACCTGCTTCCCAAGCCCCTCTGTAAAGGGAAGAGAGCCCCATCGTCAACTAAGTCAATTTGCTCACAGGATCTAGAAGGAAATGGAAAAATGGTGGACTAGTCACTGAAAGCAGATCTTGTAAGCCCACATAAATGGGCAGAAAAGAAGCAGAGACACGTGAATCCTGACATGTTAGAAAACATTCTTGGGGGTGAAAAATCTAAACCACATTTATAGAATGAGGAGCCTGGGGAGGAAATCTACCAAATATGTATGAATGACTACTATGCTTTGAACCATTTCTCAGAATGTGAGCCTTAATGGTATAAACTTAACTACAACTAATTCAGCTGAAATTTGGCTATACAGCAGGTTGCCATTAGCACACCCACTACAACGTCTGCACATCTGTGGGTCATGATTATGATTGCCCTTTACCAGGAATATTAAGCAATTTGTAAGAGAGAGCACATCTGGAAATAAACCTATGTTAGCTTGAGCATGGTCTTTTAGTTCTATAAACCATATAGTCTTTCTCCAGAAATTATGATTCCAGTTCAATTCCTGTATACTTTGAAGAAAAACAACATTGACAATAGAAACTATGAGCTTCAAATACAACACTA
>NW_007860086.1:0-625 GCF_000696425.1 Galeopterus variegatus
CGAGGCTGTACCCAGGATCTGCCCTCCACCGAAGGAACCTGCCTTGCCCAAGTTTGCACTTTCTTTCGAGTAGCAGCCCACATCTAATTACTAGTTGTGGGTACGAAGGCTTGCCTTCTTGCCTCAGTTGAGAACTTGAGCTCCTTGTTGGATTGGCCAAAGCCTCTGTTGTTATTGTATTGTAGTTCAACTTTCCCCCATGCCCAGTCTGCTTTCCTCACTCCTCACAAGTGTTGCTGAGAGCAGTCCCTGGTAAACTTCCTGCACACAAATCTCCATTCAGTCCCAGGGACTCAACTTATAAGAGTAAATCAAAAACCAAAAGCAAATTGGTTTTTAGAATAAGTTTTCCTATAGTGAGGAAACAGTTTTCCTATTTGACATTCAAGGAGTGTAAAGAAAATATTTCAGACAGTGAAAGCTGAGTAACAAGCAGCCACAGGATTAAGAAACAATGCTATACATTTGTCTAACCCTCAGAAGAGAGGCTGTGCTGAGAGTCTAGAAAGTTAACCAGTAGGTTTACTTCAGCCACGTATTGGAAAATCCCCAATTTCTTGGGCTCATTCTATTCTCCCTGAAATGCCGTCAACCCAAGAAGCATGAAGAGGTCTCCAATGATTAA
>NW_007860087.1:0-625 GCF_000696425.1 Galeopterus variegatus
TTTGCACTCCCACAGCTGCCAAGCTTTCCCTACCAAACAACCAAGTAACTCCATGGATCTATATTCCTAGGTTAAAACCCTGCTTCCCGACCTCACCAACGGATCCCGCGGAACCTACGCGTACCCTGCAAGTTCAAGACACACCCTTTCAAGAAACTGAAACTTTTGCCTGCACTCCTCATCCCTCTAACCCCCTCAAACTCCATTTATCCTGACTCCCAAGTCTCCCTCCATTACAGGAACAATGACCACTCCTGTTAACGTTATCCTGCTTCTCTTACTGTGCCTAGTAGGTGCCTCTAAATCCCCGTACGTTTGGCGGTTCACGGTGCAAGAAACTTATACAGGGGGGCAAGGTAAGACCACCAAACTACTCCCTTCCATGGCAGACTGTTCTCCAGCTGGATGCCAAAGTCTCGTTACCATCCCCCTTACAGGGAGTAAACTAATCCCTCAAGCCTCATACCCATATCTATGTTTTCTTTTTGATCAAACCAAAGGTTATTGTCACTGGTGCCCGGAAACTTATGGGGGGTGTCCATACTGGTCCTGTTGGATTCATGATCCAAAGGTGCCCAAAGAAACCAAATCTTTCAGCGGGTTGGGAGCAGGCGGGATGGGTACA
>NW_007860088.1:0-625 GCF_000696425.1 Galeopterus variegatus
GAAGAAATTGTAAAAAGCATCCATTTACCTACCTGATGTTTGAATCCCAACTTGGTCTCCCCTTACCTTTTGGTTCCTCTCTTCTGAATATATTCCAACTTGTTTCTGTCTCAAAATGTGGCACCCACAACCAAACCCAATGCTCCAGGTGGAAATTGGCAAATGTAGAGAAGAGACTGACTTGTCTTCTTCCTTTCTTTTGTCCTCCTTTCTTTCCCACCTTCATTCCTCCCTCCTTTTCATTCCTCCTTTGGCAAATACTGAGAAAGCCTAACCTGTACCTGGCACTGTATTAGGTGCTGGAGATAAAAATGATCAAAAGAAACATGCTCCTACTTTCATAGAGCTTGTAGTCTAGTGAAGGAGACAGAGAGGAATGAAATAATCACACAAATGAACGTAAAATTGCATCTGTGACAAGTCCTAATAAAAGGCATACAGTTTTATGGGAACCTGTCATAAGAGGATTGGAACTAATCAGGGAGATCAAAAAGGCTTCTCTCTTCTTGAGCAGAAGGTGAAGGAAGGGTAGAATAGGGTAAGGAGAGAAGAAAGGTGTCAAGCGTGGAGAAGAGCATGTGCAGTGGGGGTGGTAGGAAAAAACCTGGTGGGAGTGTGAGGGCTG
>NW_007860089.1:0-625 GCF_000696425.1 Galeopterus variegatus
TGGGGCGCGCCCTCCGGGAGCCTCAGTAGAGACCAACTTAAATCGAAAGCGGCCGGCGACAGCGACCCGGGTTCGTGGGCGCCTCCTCCCGGGCCGCCGGCTCCCGACTTCGGATGGCACCCCAGCCTTGCGAATTGGGGGCTAACTCTGAGCTCGGCACCAGGTCTGCACTCTGGCCACACGTCAGGGGCACAATCTTTGAAACTGGCACGATGGAGTGGGCCCCGGAGTCCTCTCTGGAGCTAGAGCCCTCTCTGGAGCTGCGTCCGAGATCGGGTGGATCCGGTTTAGCTGGGGAGGCGTCATTCATTCATTCAACAAGCATCTGTGTGAGTACCATTGTCAGGCATTGTGCTAGGTGCTGGAGATGCCATGAACAAGCCTGGTGGGGGCTTTGCCACCCAGGTGAGTGCATCTCATAACCAAAAACGGACCCCCCAAAAAGTTTTGAAACCAAAGAGAGGTGATGGTCACACAACATTCTGAATACACTACATGTCACTGAATTGTACACTTTAAAACTGTAAACTGTATGTTATATGAATTTCACCTCAATTTAAAAAGAAAGTAGGGCCGAGCCCGTGGCGCACTCGGGAGAGTGCGGCGCTGGGAGCGCAGCAGCGCT
>NW_007860090.1:0-625 GCF_000696425.1 Galeopterus variegatus
TTGCTCCTGCTGATTCTGTTTCCAGGGCCTCGTCCCTCCCCCACCGTCCCGGCAGGCCTCCACCCAAAAGCCCTTCTCCCAGAGATCCCTGTCCTTTATCCATGTGAGCATTAGACAACTGTCTGTCTCCCTGCTACGGAGCTAGTTCGCAGGGCTAGTCCCTGTCTCTGCCCAGGGTGTAGCCATGTGCCAACACCCAGTGGGCCTGAGATGTATTCTCTGCTCAAATGACTCTATCTTGCCTATTGGACATCTCTGCATTCCATAGCACCCAAAACTCAACGTGTCCCACACCAAGCCCTCTGCTGCTCTTCTGTGGCCCTCATCACCAACACCTGTCCTCCCCTGGCCCTCCCGTCTACTGCTCATTGCACGGCTCAGTCCTCTCAATTCTTTCTCTCAAATGCATCTTGTATGTGAATCTCTCTCTTTGTCTGCATGGCACTTCCCTGAACTGGCCACTTCCACCTCCTTCCTGAATGCTCCTTCCTGCTAAGGACCCTTCTGGAGGCTGTCAATATGACTTTAGAGTGCAAATTTGTTGGTGTCATTTCCCTGACCAACGCTTCTCAAGGCTTAGCTCTCAGGATGAAGTTCACACTCAGTGGCTTGGCATCCTTGGTCT
>NW_007860091.1:0-625 GCF_000696425.1 Galeopterus variegatus
TTGTTTTCATCTCCTCGCTATTGTAAATAATACTGCTAAGAACATGGGTGCAGAAATAGCAATTTGAGTCTCTGCTTTCAATTCTGTTGGATACATACCCAGAAGTGGAATTGCTGGGTTCTACGGTAATTCTATGATTAATTTTTTTTAGGAACTTCTATGTTGTCTTCCACAGAGGCTGCAGCATTTTACATTCCCACCAGCGGTGCAGGAGATTTCTCCACATCCTCATCAACACTTGTTATTTTCTTGTTTTTTGATAATAGCCATCCTAATACGTGTGAAATGATTGCCAAGTCTCTTAAATGTCAGGCCTAGAAGCAGGTCAGCATCATTCCCACCACATTCTGTCGGCCAGGGCAAGTTACAAGGCCAGCTCAGGTTCAATATTAGAGGAATTGACTGGATGTGAACGCAGGCATGGGAAGAATTGTTGGTGGCTATATTTGGAAACTAACACAATTCAATATATTTGCTCTGGGACTTTTGGACATTTGACTTATAGAAGTTTCTTTCTATTCCTAATTCGATAAATGACTGTCTCATTTTATCAAGTGCTTTTTCTGCATCTAGTGAGACAATCCCATGATTTTTCTCCATGTTTTAAATGTTGTAAATTAGGGCC
>NW_007860092.1:0-625 GCF_000696425.1 Galeopterus variegatus
ATACATTGTATAATTGTATTGGTAATATTTTGTTAAGAAATTTTGCATATATAATCATAAGAGCCATTTTTCTGTAATTTTAATTTTTGTACTGCTTTTTTTGTTTGTTTTTGGTATCTGGAAAATACCAAAATCATAAAATGAATTGGTTTGTCTTCTATCCTGTTTTCTGGAAAAGATTTTGTAGAACTTGTGTTAGTTTTTCTTTAAACATTTGAAAGAATTCTCTCATGAACCCATCTTGTCTTGGAAACTTATTTTGGGGACTTTTTAAATTACGAATCCAAATTTGCGGTGTGTTGTTTGGCTTGAGCAGAGCACTTATTGCCTAAATGTTTTTACCTATGGGCTGCTCCTTTCCTGGCTCTTTGGCTAGACAGAAAAAACTTTCATACAGACTTGTCTGTTGTTTGTTTTTCTCTGTTCCTGTTGGCATTTTCAGGTTGCTGCCTTCTTTACTTCCAAGTCTGGGATTTATGAGACAAAAAGAAAACTCGGGAACTCACTGCCCTATCAGTCTTTTAGTCTCAAGGTGCCCAACTAGTCCCTCCTCTTCTCTCCAACTTTTGGAGTTTTCTTATGTTTGTTTTATATATAATGTCCAAGGTTTTTAGCTGAACTTAGT
>NW_007860093.1:0-625 GCF_000696425.1 Galeopterus variegatus
AACCAAGTAGTCCTGTAATGGATTTGGCCAAATATCATCTTTGATGGCTTCTCCTAACTCACCTGTACCTGCATCAGAATGGTCAGTCAACCAGGTAGAGAAGCTCTCTGGTTCCTCATGCCGCCTCTTCCTGCTGGCTTTATCCTGTGTTGGACTTGAACGTTGCATCAAATCCTTTCCAGATTTCCATTGGATTTCAGTGGACTTTGAAGATGGATCACCATTCTCATTCAGATGAAATTCTTTGGAAAGAACTTTATTTTCAAAATAAGGATTTTCATCAAAATAAAAATCAATTCTGTAACCTGATTTAATATCTTCAAATTCTGTCACTTCAACTCTGGTCAAATAATGCAGCACCTCTTCATCTTCCTCCCCAAGCAGTGCAGACACTTGCGGATGGTTGACGAATGTTGTTCCCCCAAAATTTGGGATTTTGGTGATCAATTCTGACCTCTTCTGAAAAAAATGGTTGGTGGAGTTTATTATATTTCTGTTCTGCTTTCAAGATCTCCTCACTGGCTTGTTCTTTAAGTCTGTCTATTTCATTTTGTACTTCATCAGTATGTTCAATTGCTTCTTGCTGTTCTTTTTCTTTTGGGGGGGAAGTATAGGGAGGTTGATG
>NW_007860094.1:0-625 GCF_000696425.1 Galeopterus variegatus
TGAGGGTTGCGATCCGTTGCCGGTCACAAAAAAAGACAAAAAGGAAAAAAAAAAAAAGAGGCACTGCCAGCTCAGGACTACTTTAAGTTAAACTGATGGTTTTTTGTGTCACACAGATAGTAGAAATTCTGGCCTTGGACACTGGCTAGCCTGGTCTTGTGGTTAGACATTTTCACAGTTTTTTTCTTACCTTCTTCTAGTCCCCCCACAACCCAAACCAATACAGGCAGCTTTGGTCATTGTCTTCTTTCCAAGGCAAGTTTCTTAAGTCAAACCAGGCATGTCACCCATGGAGGAGTCTCATATGAAATCTCTCACAAAGTTCAAGCTCTAGGCTGTGTCTCATGATCCCCATGTGTGACCTGTTAAATCCCAGGCTCTAGGTCACTAGGCCACCAAGACACCTCCAGGGCAAATTCCAATGCCAGTGCTTGCCCCCTTGGATACAAGACCTTGTCATTTCTGGACACTAAGGAATTCCTTTACTTTCCACCAGCTAAGTCATATAATATGCATGTCTATCTATACATGACACATATGTTTACGTAAACATATATCTGGCAATTTTAGGTGAGTTATACTGAAAGAGGTTTATCTGAATATCTTGTCTGTCTTATTACCAGAA
>NW_007860095.1:0-625 GCF_000696425.1 Galeopterus variegatus
ATATATATCAAATTCATTTTTATAAAAATATAAATTTAAAAATACATAAATTAGAAAATTTACTTACATTTATTTATTTAGCTTTGAGACAGTTAAAATAAATTCTATTGATGAATGATGCAGTACTTAATCAATCTAGAACAACTAAAAATATGGGTAATTACAATATCAGTATCAGTATTAATGTTTATACAAATAGTTGGCTAGCATAACAGATAATGTTCTTTCAATATATTGTAAATCCTCATTTAGAATGATAAATTATATTTGTATATATAATATATATACATATATTTATATATATACACACAAAAATCGATCAGTGTTACATATAATATTTATATGTATACAAATATATGTAAAATTTATTTTTTATTTATTTTTTTCTCTTAATTTTATTTTGTCGATATATAATGAGGTTGATTATTGTGGCCCATTACCAAAACCCCCATCCCTCCTCCCTCTCCCCCCTCCCACCCAACAATGTCCTTTCTGTTTGGGTGTCATATCAACTTCAAGGAATTGTAGTTTTTAAGTCTTCTTCCCCCCACCCCCGGTTTATTTTTGAGTGTGTGTGAATTTATTTATTTATTTTTAGCTCCCACCAATAAGTGAGAACATGTGG
>NW_007860096.1:0-625 GCF_000696425.1 Galeopterus variegatus
CTCTCTTCATAAGCCGACACTGCCTATTGTTGAGGGAGACTGGTAGTTGACCTTCCCCTAACGTGAACCTGTGGTCTGGTTAAGTTCATTGTGTCATCTCCCCACCGATAATGCCATCAAGGTGAAAGGACAATTGGATAAAGGCACAAGTGGGAAAGTGCAGTGGGAGGATCCCTCTACCCTTTCTATGCCCTTTCCTTCTGACCAGCATCTACACCTGCCCCTGCTTTCTCCAACAATCCGACGGAAGCCTTTTAGTGCCAGCTTCCACCTGTGCTGAGACTTTCAACTAAGCACAGGGAGCGAAATAATGTCTAAATGATATTACTTCTATTAGGGTCAATAACTGGGCCCTTAATTCTGTAAGAAAGTTTAAGGAAATAGCATGGCATAAATAACATCCTATGTTTAATTCCTAACAAGAACACTCATTAAGAAGAGAACGAGAAGGTGGGTGCATGCACACAGCAGACGCACACACAAAACCATCAGGCAGTTACTAGCACATCATTTGTAAAGATAGCAGACTTCGTGGTATTTGTGACCTCCTGGTCCTCAAAGAAGATGGCACTTAAGACACAGCCTGCCTCATGCTGACCCCTCCTTACATGGAGAAGACAGGGTA
>NW_007860097.1:0-625 GCF_000696425.1 Galeopterus variegatus
CGCCGCCGCGCTTCCCAAGCGGCGCACTTATCCAGTGCGCCACCGGGCCGGCCCCTGTAAGATTGTTTCTAATTGTGGTGTTTTATTTCTGGTATCATGGCAGGCTAAATTCTCAGATAGATATTCCCTCTGAAAACAAATTAATCATGCTGATAACATATTCAAAAGCATCAAAGAGTTGGCAAGGAAGTAAAGAATATCCAGACCAAAGACAATGTGAAGACAAAAATCCAGAAGATCAAGCACAAACAAACAAGCAAAAATCTTAAAAAGAGCCAGAGATAAAAGGTAATTTACTTTGAATGGAGCAACAGATAGATTAAGAGCTATATTCTGTAAGGCAACACTGAAAGCAAGAAGCCAGAGGAATAACTCCTCAATGTGCCAAACCACGTTCATTAGCATTTACATTAGAAAGGGTCTGCTACTGGCAAACTCTCTGTTTTTGTATGAAATGCCTCAATTTTGCCCTTATTCCTGAAAGATATTTTCACTGTGTATAGAATATTAAGTCGATTGTGATCTACTTTCTTGGCACATTGATCAATGCATAAGCACACATGCCTACACACACATATTTATACCAGAAAGACCACAAGTCAGCTCAGCTAGAAGATGTGGAACT
>NW_007860098.1:0-625 GCF_000696425.1 Galeopterus variegatus
AAATCTCTATAATGAGAAGTACAAACCACTGCTGAGAGAAATTAAAGAGGACACAAGAAGACGGAAAGATATCCCATGCTTTGGATTGGAAAAATCCACATTGTGAAAATGTCCATACTACTCAAAGTGATATACAAATTCAATGCAATCCCCATTAAAATTCCAATGACATTTTTCTCAGAAATGGAAAAAAAAAATCCAGACATTTATATTCAATGACAAAAGACAATGCATAGCCAAAGCAATTGTGAGCAAAAAAAAAAAAAAATGCTGGAGGCATAACACTACCTAACTTTAAACTCTACTACAAAGCTATAATAGCCAAAACAGCACAGTACCAGAATAAAAACAGACACACAGATCAATGGAATAGAATAGAGAATCCAGAAATCAACCCACCCATCTGCAGCCATCTGATCTTTGTCAAAGGTACCAAGCCTATACACTGGGGAAGAAACTGCCTCTTCAGCAAATGGTGCTGGGATAACTGGATATTGATATGCAGGAGAATGAAACTAGACCCATACCTCTTACCATATTCCAAAATCAACTCAAAATGGATTAAAGAATTAAATATACACCCTGAAGCAATAAAATTTCTCAAAGAAAACATAGGAGAAACACT
>NW_007860099.1:0-625 GCF_000696425.1 Galeopterus variegatus
TGCAGAGTGGGCATTTTTTACCCTAGGGGATTATTGATTTGTGCAGTGACTTTTGTCCTTATTAAATCTCAATTTTCAATGGTGTGCAATTTTGTAAAGACAAACTCCCTAGGCCTTTCTTCAACTAACACGTACTTCATTGGGAAGCTTGTTTTTCTCCACATGACTTCATGCTAGACAAAATGAGATTTTTTTTTTTTTCCTTTTTGTCTTTTCTCGTGTCCGGCAATGGATTGCAACCCTCAGTGTCGCGCCCGTACCGGACTGGGACCTGCACGTACCGGACCGGGACCGGCAACGGGATCGCAACCCTCAGTGTTGCACCCGCACCTCGCTCAGCCAGTGAGCGGGAACTGGTCTGTATGTGGGATCCGAACCCTCGGCGGGAGCGCCGCTGCACTCCCAAGCGGCGCATTGTAGTAGTGCACCACCGGGCCGGCCCCAAAATGAGATTTTGAAAAAGTAAATATACTGAAATGATGGGCTAATGTCAAGGTCAGACTAGCTTTTGATCGGCCATACAATTAAGTTTTATTAAAATTGGAAATCACATTTTTATTATGGATGGCCACATAATACTCTAAAGCAAAGTTTCTCAATCTTGTTGAGAACATTGACATTTTGA
>NW_007860100.1:0-625 GCF_000696425.1 Galeopterus variegatus
CTGCTCTTGTACTTTGAGTTCATGTTTGGCATAGCAGTTTTCCATAGGGGCAGGTCCCTCGCAAAGCCATGCATCCTTAGCTGGGACTCTAACACTGCCTGTATTCTGCCACCCTCTCCTTGCATGCTTCTGCCTATTCTCCCATTACTCTCATAGGCCCCGCCTGTCCCAAAAGATGGGTCATCTGGGACTGAAGGTTAGATACCTTTGACTTTCAGTATTATCACTTTCAGGAAATCCTTGCTGTCTCCTGTACCAGATTGCATCCTCTTGGACAATGGCACTGGCATGTATCAAATCCGAATGTATTGATTTCCCGAGGGTAAACATTATGTGTTAGACTGTTACTTGTGGGGCTCAGCCCTGGGAATGATTTGTGCTAGCTCTTATCCTTCCTATCGTAGCTTCCTCACCTTCCCCACTGCTTAACCCACAAGGTCCTGGCATGTCTGTGAACTGAGCCTACCTGAGAGGCAACGATAAATATGTGGCTTTTCTTCTCAAGCACCTACTGGCTGTATCTCAAACAGAATCCTCACAAATGCATCCTAGGTATTGAATATGACTTCCACTTCTGTTTTTATAATGCAGAGGGAGAAACAGGCTGGAAAAGGGCAGTGTGATG
>NW_007860101.1:0-625 GCF_000696425.1 Galeopterus variegatus
TCAAGGGAGTATTATGATTATAAATAACCAGTTCATATAATAAAATGGCATTAAGTAAAGGTGATGATTTGCTGATGGCACAACATGAAAAAAACATTATTTAATCTAGTTGTAGATTTTAACTCACACCTCTAAGAAACTGGTCAAATTATCAAGCACATAAAATGTAAATCAGGATATGAAATACTTTAATAACATTTAATAAATTGATCCTAATGGATGCAATATAGAAATTTATGCCCAAATAGAGAATGCACATTCTTTTCAAGCAAATATAGAACAGAGGTGACAGTTAACAATCAGGTTGATATGGACACAAATAAATCAGAGCAAAGCACTGACCAATCAGAATAGATGTTAGCTATCCTTGTTGGTGTGGACAAGGTGAACATCAAGGCTGTGTAACATATGAAAGGGTTAAACATGTGCCAGAGAACAAAGAAAACTTCATACATTTAAAAAAATTGAGACCTTGAGTTTTTTTTAATTACTAAGCAATATTAGAAATCATTTTTTTTACAAAGAAGTCACTAAAAAAATTCTGTATGAAGTAATACTCAATGCCTCATGGATTAAATAGAAAATCATAAGAAAAAAATTATAAATAGTTAAAATGGAATGATCA
>NW_007860102.1:0-625 GCF_000696425.1 Galeopterus variegatus
ATGTTCAACTTAAACTTGAAGTAAGGAAGGGCTAGGTTGAACTGAACTGATTCAATGTGCTTTGCAAAACTCGGGCTTTCTCAGAGGCCACTGCAGTGATGGAGCCTTCCTTCTGTAGATTGTAAACCTTTAAACCCGAGGATACAGAGCAGACAGCAGATTTTAAAAAGAACATGTTCAATAAGCATGTAGAGGCATTTGTTTTTGAAATCTCTTGCTGAGTCACTCTTGAATTCTTTTACCCATCCAAAAAATGTTTGCATAATTAATAAGTGTTGCTCTAGTGCTGGGCTTGACAAGAATGTATCCTGCTTAGCCCTTCGCCCGTCTGAAAGTCCAGAAAAACGCAATTTTCCTTTAGAGGAACCCTCCTCTTGAGCAGCTGACAGTCTCCCCACTCACTACCCATGACCTTAAAAGTGTCCCTTGTTAATCTAAATACCTTCACACATCTCCTTAGACTATTTTATCGTATGTAAGTTTGTAGGAGCTTGTGCCTGTAGTTGCCTAAACATCACTTACTTTGCAGGAATGAATATGTTTCATCCATTTCTTCTGTTGGGAAAAAAAATGATGCCATGTAGGGACATTTGTCTCATTATGTAATGGGGAACATATACTTATT
>NW_007860103.1:0-625 GCF_000696425.1 Galeopterus variegatus
GCAGCGCTGTTCCTATCATAAGTGAACATTAGCCCTGCGATCGGGCCGTTTCTAAACACCATTGCCCACTAAAAGAAAGCAGGACTTAGGGGAATGGCTGATTCTAGTCTGTGGCAAAAATGTCAAGGGAGCCTGGGACACCTTTTTTCACACTACATAGCAAAGAAACTGTCCAAGACTACTGTGATCGTGTCAAAAGACTACCGAGCCAGAGAGTGGGCTCTGCCCTGTGGGGGTGTCTCCCTCCCTCCTTCGGCGCAGGCAGCTGGGGAAGTGCAGTCTGTCCCTGTGGGCAGCCCTAGCAGGGCAGACAGGGAGGAGCTTTCCACCCCCACGGCTGGCATCTCCCACACCCACCCAGCAGCATCCGGTGCAGAAACACATGCTCCAGGACCACGGGTGGCACTGACAGTGATTAGATAAAGCCGACCAGAACAGGCTGCAGCAACTAAAAACTACACTGTCATTGAGTCATAGCCCATACAAGTAGACACCAAACCCAGACAAGGTGTCTTCCTGCTAAACCAGAAGATCAAAATAGGACTCAGAGACTGCAAACATACGATTCGAAATGTCCAGGATATGATAAAAAATTATTTGTCATACAAAGAACCAGGAAAATCAC
>NW_007860104.1:0-625 GCF_000696425.1 Galeopterus variegatus
TTCTCACACTAAAGATATAAATGCTGTGACCTTTCCGCCATTTTCTCCTTCTTACTGCTTGTACAGCCCTAGGCATAGATCACCTGCTGCTTTGCTTTAGATAGCTGAAAAATGTTCCATTTCCCTGAACAATTTGCCCTGTGGTTTTTCCCAGAAAACATCTGCATACTTAATTATCTGCTGATTCCCTCCTGCTGTCTATATAAGCTGTGACCTTCTGGCTAGTAAACGAGACTTGATCAGAATATTGTCTTGTCTCCATTTCTTGCGTCTCTTGTCCCATCCAATTCCCACTCCCCCCTCCAGGGTCTGCGTTGAACATCCCGCAGGTCAGGACATTTTTGGTGCCCAAACGTGGGGCACTGGATACAGGGGACACCGTGAGGAAGACGACGCATTGGAGGGTCGACCACTGAAAATGAAAGAGTAAAACTTTTGTCCGCCTCTGGAACCTGCCACGTCAGGATAAGGTGAGTAAGCACGCCTGATAATGGGACAAGAATTAAGAATTAAGTTGTCATGACGTCTACGTAAGACAGTTACAAAAAGCTTTAAAGACGCGAGGAGTAAAGGTTAAAACAAGTAATCTATTAAGATTTTTTGATTTCGTGAAGAATCTTTGTCC
>NW_007860105.1:0-625 GCF_000696425.1 Galeopterus variegatus
TTTATTTACTTTGGTTTTAACAACCAGCTCACAAAATACCTAAAAATTTAACAAGTAGTTCCATTAAGCTGATATGAGGTCGCTCCAGCAAACCATCTATCCCACGATCCAAAACTCTACACATTATATACTCATGAGAAATGAGTGCATAAACCTCCGGACTTGTACAAGAATGTTCAAAGCAGCCTTCTTCCTAAGAGCCCCAAACTGGATAAAATGTGCGTGATGAACCATAAAAGGAGTATTCATATATTGTAAATAGGAGTACTTATCAAGAAATTGATATATAATCATACAATGGACACAGCTATAAAAATAATAAATAATTATTTTAACAATATTGTAAACTTTATAAACAACTAATAAATTGATGGATGAATCTCTAAATTACTTCATTGAATAGAAGAAACCTGTCCCAAAACAGTGCAAACCATCTAATGCCATATGTACCTATGCATGCAATGCACATACATACAAACATACTTAAACCAGTAAGATTTATGAACTACTTAGAAGGGAAAAGAGCAAAGAATTGTGTCTCCAAAGCCCTAACTTTAGAAGTAACTGTCACCATCTAGTAAAGCCATTTCACTTCTTTGGTATATAAAGTACACTTCCAAGAATT
>NW_007860106.1:0-625 GCF_000696425.1 Galeopterus variegatus
TTTTCTTTAAATTAGATTTCCTTTTTCAAACATGAGTTTTAAAGATTTAATTGCTTTCTGATCTGCACTATTCATATAATATCATCCTATTTTTAAAAAAATTAGATTTCTTTTTTCAACCATGAATTTCAAAGATTTACTTGCTTTCTGGACTACTCTGTTCATCTCCTTTGACCTCAAATTTTCTGTTTTCTCTTTCCAGATAATTTCTTCTCAACTTATTTCATGATACAAAAATTAGTTTGCCAAATCCTGTGTCAATCCTTTTTTTTATTCCATTAATTCAACAACAAACTCATACAGCTTTATTATTGTCAAATGAGAATGGTGCCTGACATACAAAATAGGCTTAATAAATTTTAGTTATTACTAATACACACTTACTGAGTTTCTACTATGTTCTGTGCTCTGTGAAAGGTGCTGGTGATGAGACAGCTAACAAAATAGATGACTACTCCTCCTAAAAAATGCTGATATTCTAAACTGAGGTAAAGAGAATTAAATAGAAAATTGTTTAGAGAATACATGATACTGTAACAGGAAACAAAGCTTTGAAGATTAAGGGAAGATTTCTTGGAAGAAAGAAAACTTAACCTGGTATTATTAGTGAATATCAAGATTTTTT
>NW_007860107.1:0-625 GCF_000696425.1 Galeopterus variegatus
TGCTGCAGTTGAAACCACAAGCACTTACATTATTCTTTCTAGTGGATGTAGATTGACAGGCATCTGGAATAGCTCATATCTTCTTGTCTTTTAGAGAAGTTTCTCCATAACTAAACTGCAGACCTTCTCCTTGAATCTCAGATGCTTTATTCCTTTCATGGTTTCACACACACATGGATGACTTTAGGAAATAAAGTGAATGAAAAATAGAGATAATAAAGGTATACTGAAACAGGAGTGACAGGAGAAAAAAATAGAAAGTTCTTTATTATTTTCAAAGCAACTAAGTGGAGTCATTGATGAGAGAGAGAGAAAAAAATCTGTCATTGAATGATATTTCCACCAGAGAGGAAAATAGGTACCAATGAATGAAATTTGACTCATATTTGCAAGTTTCACTGAGCATGAAAATGTCCGTTTAAAATTTTCCTGTAGGGCCGAGCCTGCGGCGCACTCGGAAGAGTGCGGTGACCGGTGCTTTCACAGCGCTTACTGGCTGAGCGCGGTGCGGCTGGTCTCAAAAAAAGGACAAAAAAACAAAAAATAAAATTTTCCTGTAAGCCATTGCTGGCTATGGGATTTTTCCAGTGCAAAGGGAATCTGAGTTCAGGAGGCCAGAGAATGT
>NW_007860108.1:0-625 GCF_000696425.1 Galeopterus variegatus
CAACAACAACAACAAAAAACCCACTTCCTGCATCATTTTCACATATTCAAATCACTCTGTCAGGAGAGAAAGTACAGATTTTTTCAGATCCCAGCAAACATCCTTTTATCCCTTTACATGTCATAGCCCAAGTTAAGTCATTATTCTTTCCTAAGCCATTGTAGAGAGCACTTGCTGATTGGCTTAGACTTTTATTCTCTGAATACAGGGACAAGAGAATGGGATCAGCCTGATAGGGTTAAAAGAATTAGGACCAGCCCCTCGAATTGTGGGTACAGTCATTCTCCACCCCTCTTATCCCACCTCAAGCTGCATGACTGCTACCAAATGAGAGAAAGAAAAAAGATGTAGTGAGGACACAACTTCACAATCCTAAGTGTCTGGTCAGACAGTCCTTCCCAACATTTCAACAAATTGATATAAGACTACATCAGTCCTTAATCCACAAGATGTTTCAGGATCTTTCTTTCTAATAGCCACTCCCCACGACTCTAATCAGACTGGAAAAAGTAAGCATCAAACTATGAACCAAAGTTAAAGAAAGAAAAGACACCACCAATTATTGCCCAGTATTTAATACACTGGCTTATCAAACACAGATTTCTGGACTTAACCACTGACATGC
>NW_007860109.1:0-625 GCF_000696425.1 Galeopterus variegatus
TAAAGTTGATTGTAGAAAATCAACCACAATGTATATTGAGAAGTTAAAATAAAATTTTTTTTAAAAAATGACTCTCTTAAGTAACTTAAGGCGAAATTTCAATCTCCTCTTAATTATGAATTTGATCCATTGATTTACATAAGAGCTGAGGGGCCTCCTGGAGAAACAGACTTTAACTTTGACTACTTAAGAGTTCAAGCACCTAAAAAATATTTGTTTGAAACCACTACATACCTATTAGAATGCCAAAATTCCAAACACTGACAACAACAAATGCCGAAGAGGTTGTGGGGCAACAGGAACTTTTGTTCATTGCTGGTGGGACTGCAGAATGGTACAGCCACTTTGGGAGACAGTTTGGCTCTTTCTGGCAAAACTAAGCATACTGTTACCATACAATGCAGCAATCATGGTCTTTTTAAATGAGGAAATAGCAAATGAGTTGAAAATATATGTCTCCACAAAAACTTGTACACAAATATTTATAGCAGTTTTATTCATAATTGCCAAAACTTGGAAGCAACCAAAATGCCCTTCAGTAGGTAAATGGATTAACTATAATACATCCATATGATGGAATATTATTCAGCACTAAAAAGAAATTAAAAATCATTTAAAAAAAAAA
>NW_007860110.1:0-625 GCF_000696425.1 Galeopterus variegatus
TTGGGGAACAGGTATACCTTTGACTTGATGATTTTCATTCCTCTGGGTATATTCCCAGCAGGGAATAGCTGGGTCATATGGTAGATCTATCTGCAATTGTTTGAGGATATTGTTCCTTTTTCTCTGCAACCTCGCCAGCATTTATCATTCACATTTTTTTGGATATTAGCCATCCTAACTGGGGTGAGATGGTATCTCAGTGTGGTTTTGAGTTGCATTTCCTGAATGTTGAGTGATGGTTAGCATTTTTTCATATGTCTATTGGCCATTTGTATATCTTCCTTTGAGAAATGCCTGTTTAGCTCTTTTGCCTATTTTTTAAATTGGGTTACTTGTTTTTTTCTTGTTAAGTTGTTTCAGTTCCTTGTATATTCTGGATATTAATTCTTTGTCAGATGTATATTTTGCAAATATTTTCTCCCACTCTGTTGGTGGTCTTTTTACTCTGTTAATTGTTTCTTTTGCTGTGCAGAAGTTTTTTAGTTTGATATAATCGCATTTGTTTATTTTTCCTTTGGTTGCCTATGCTTTTGGGGTCATATTCATGAAGTCTGTATCCAGTCATACTTCCTGAAGTGTTTCTCCTATGTTTTCTTTCAGAAGTTTTATTGTTTCAGGGTGTATA
>NW_007860111.1:0-625 GCF_000696425.1 Galeopterus variegatus
AATATTACTTGGCATAGATTAATATGACATTACATTAATCAAATAATTGTCTTTTGATGGAATAGGACTTTTTAAGCTCATTACTAGAGATAGATATACATGTGTCTTACGAAAAAATAAATAAACGAAAATGCTCTATTCGTATTTTAAAAGATATATCCTCTTAGCAATTTAAAATTTACAAATTGAAACAACAATGAGGTAAATTTGGTTGATTATCAGATTGGCAAAGATGAAACACACAAATAATACACATGCTGATGAATTTCTCAGTCAGGATGATTCAGATCCAAAATGACAAAATGCCCAATTAAGACTGGTTTAAATAATAAAGACGTTTATTCTTTTAAACAATAACAAAAGTCTGAAATCAGTAATTCCAGCATTGTTAGAGAGGTTCAGTCATGGCATCAGCTGCACTGGCTCTTTACATATTTCTGATATGATGTCCTTAATTTATGAGGTTGATTTACGTGCGGGTTGTTTGAGTTCCAAGCATTGATGTGAACAAAATATACATCTGGAGTAAATATATTTTTAGTGGAGGAAAACCTTTCTTACAGTTCCCCCTGGAATTCTACCCTATGGATCCAGATGGTCAGGGTTAGGTCCTGTGCTACCATCC
>NW_007860112.1:0-625 GCF_000696425.1 Galeopterus variegatus
GGGGCTAGGGCAGCTTAAGGAAGGGCACACTGTGGGGAGAGGGCTCAGGAAGGATGCAGAGACAGGAGTTCACCTGAGGGGTCCAGATCTGCAGATGGCCTGGGGTCCACTTGAGAAGGACCATGGCAGGAGGAAGTAGAGGCCACCAGCAGGCTGAACTTCCTGGCACCTACCCCAAAGTGGCTGTCCATTCAGGGACGGCATTTGGGAACACCACTTCCTCCAAGCAGGGCTGCCTAGTGCGGAGCCGCATCCATTGCAGGGTGGTCTTCCAAGCAGGCAGGGACCTGGGCCTGCCACATGCCTGGGGCTAAAGGCACAGTGGGAGCTGCACTGCAGGGTGGAAACTGGAAATCTGGATGCCGATGTGACTGGGTCCTCTGGGGCAGGGTCACCTGTGAAGGCCACCTGGAGGTAGCCAGACTTAGAGGCTATGGTCAAGGGTTCCCACTTCTGCCCTTCGAGGCCAGCTTTCCTGACCAGGCTCCTCAGGGACTTAGCTGCTATCGTTCCCAAAGGAGACATCTCTGAGTTCTCAGAAATGGCCCAGGGGAAGGAGACTTCGGGTTGCTGGAGTGGTTTACTCTCACCACGCAGAGAAAGTACCTCTGAGTTGGCAGAAATC
>NW_007860113.1:0-625 GCF_000696425.1 Galeopterus variegatus
TTCCAATCCATCTGCATTAAAATCTGAAGAATTAAAACACACACACACACACACACACACATATCCCGACCACTTTTCCTTATAACTCTACCTGCATTCTTAAAAAAAAATGATGTCCCAATAGCAAATACACCGCATTTCAGTCTATATACTTGTCAATTAAGAGACAGCATACTTAACACCAAAATAATTTTTAGAATTGAAAAGTCCCTTGAACACTTTGTAAAGTGTGCTCACTATTTGCATTAACCTTTAAAGCAATGTCATTGTGCACAGTGAAACTAATTGCAAAGGAATAGAGAAATGTGACTTTTTAGAATGCTCCCTTACTTTTGTATATTCACAGATTAGCATGCTGAATACAAAGAGGGTTTCTTTTTCTTGATCTCACAGAAGTCTAATCAGCCCATGTACAAATGGTTATTTATCAGCAGATGGATTGTAACGATTATCTTAAAGTATTAATATTATCATATTTGAGTGGAAGTGTTACTTTGATCAGATCCCATTAGGATTTTGCTTTAGTTCCTATTTAGTTAGGAATCAACTGTTCCATCTTGTCTGGGGTATTGAAAAAACAGAGTGATTGAAAAAGAAAGCAAAAAGAGAAGGACAGTGAGAGGCA
>NW_007860114.1:0-625 GCF_000696425.1 Galeopterus variegatus
GCTAAGAAGTTTGAAACCGCAGGAAACATTAGCTGGTGCCCCAGCCAGTGACATAAGTCCCACACGGCTAGTAGAGATTTGAACGTTTCCTCTTTGCTTCTGTGCTTTCCTAGTGCAGAAACAGTTCCAGATCTCTAACAAGGGGGCCAGGTATATGGCCTAAAGAGGTCTGATAAATTCAGAAGAATCAAGGAGCAGATCTAAATTAAATTTAATCTTTCTTGAGTCTGGTTGGTCTTCTTTTTACTGTCCTTATTTTCTCTTCCAACACCCTAGCAACCCCATGCACAGTCCCAACCTGTAGAGCTTGGTTTGACCTTGAGCGTTTTCCACGAATGAACCATGTTTGTCACGGCACGGGAACCCTCACTTGTTTTCCAAGGGAATCTGTTTCACAGAAACTGAAGCTGATTTTAAATAAGCAAAAAAATCCTTCCCAATGTTACATAACATTGTTTTAATTCTAATATATAAAGTATTTACTTTAAATAGATTTATTAGAGAAAATAGAAAAATGCAGTCATTTTTTCAAACATGTCATATATGGAACATTTTGTTTTATAGCTTTGGCTGCAGAAATACACAGACACCCAAAATGAGTGCCATGTTTTAGTATCATTACTCA
>NW_007860115.1:0-625 GCF_000696425.1 Galeopterus variegatus
CAACGACATACTTGCCTGGATGCTACCCTGGTGCTTACAAGCTGAGTATCAGTCCTGCTTGGTAACAGTTAATGAACATTTCTTCATGTTTCTTGACATGCTGTTCTTCTATTAATACTCATACAGCTAAGAACCATGCTTCTTTTAGTTACACTGCCATGTTATTATGCCAGGTTTGAAGCGGGGCAGCTCTGACCTCAGATGCCTGTCTGTCTTAGACAAGTCAGTCTAGCCCTCTCTGGATATTTTATTTTTTCTTGCCTAATTGATGTGAGCTGCACCTGGCACTACATTATTACTTCATCGTATTTAGACCCACAGGCTATTTCAGCTTATAAAGGTCATGTCTTATTTTAGCTGGTTTGAGCTAATTCATTGCCATTAAAAAATTAATTAGAGAGCGGATTCACTGAAGATCATATCTACACCATGACCAGACTTCCAGATGATTTACTCAAATTAGTGAAAAATCAGTCTAGTTCTGTTTGGCTTAGTTGAACTAAACAACTGGTTAACTTATCGTGTCATTTTTCAATAACTCATTAACTGGATTAATTTTAAAAATTAATATTGTATAAATATATGTAGAATTCCATCAGAATTTTGACTGATTGGATTAGAAATG
>NW_007860116.1:0-625 GCF_000696425.1 Galeopterus variegatus
AAATCTTAGAATGTAAAATAATAATAATATATATTTTTTAAATTGCATGTCAAAAAAAATATTCTTACACCTTTAAGATCCCTCAGGGAATTTGAGACACCACACCACCAACTTTCAGAGTCTTAACAGAGGGTTTTATAGTCACAGTTTTGGCTTCCACTTTAGACCATGTTTTTCTGGCAGCACCCTGGATTCGATCTTTTCTCGCAGCCATTTATTTTAACATTATTTGACTATTTGACATGTGGTGAGACTGCAAATAACGAACAGATATGTGAACCCAGAAAGTCCGTTTCCTTTACATTTAAGAGTCTTTATTTAGGTTCTCTCTCACATCTGTTTTATTTTTGGCTTCTTTAAAGTGAGAGTCACTTTCCTCCAGGCTTCAGCATCATCTTCTTCATGGCCTTGAAGCCCTTCCTGTCAGCTTCTTCAAGGGCCATCAGGCTCCCACAAACAGTCTTTTTAAAGCCCTTTTGATTTTCATTCTTACTCTTCTCTAGGTCCTTTCAGCTTCCAGGAACTCCTGGTCCTATATATATCTATATAGATATAGATATAGATGATATAGATATATAGATATGCTTTGTAGAATGATTTGGACCTCTAGTAGTTATCATGAGTA
>NW_007860117.1:0-625 GCF_000696425.1 Galeopterus variegatus
TGTTTTTCTTAAATGAATTTTAAACATATGCTTCTGACGAAAACAATTTTTAAATAAAATTAAGCATTGGTATAAGGTCACTCTAGATGTTTAAATTTGAGATGGCAATTTTAGAAGTTTGATTTTCTTACCAAACTTCATTGTTCTTAATGTCTATATTAGCCTCCTTCTTGTCCAAGCATTTAAGCAATTTTGTTTAAATCCCTTCTATGTGATAACTCTTCCCAACTGTAATGGCCTTTCCATTATATGCCAACTCTCTACCTTCTATTTTATGAAATTATATTTTTCTTTTAAAATTATCTCCACAGTGTCTAGGAATTATTTTTTCAAAATACCGATTTTAAGAAACAAAGAACACAACATTAAATTGAAGACATTGGGCTGAAATCTCATTAAAATTCATTCATGAAAGCATATCTTATTCCACTCACATTATTTTGTGACTTTTTTGCCTTCTTCAGAATAGAACTTGTGATAGATGTTCAAAGACCTATAACAAGATGTCATTCTTTATGACTTGGGATTGACATCTTTATTATACTTAAGATTTATATGTTATCTGATTGAGTAACATGATTTGTGTTACTGTTACATATATAAGTGTACTTCAAAATGTTCATGG
>NW_007860118.1:0-625 GCF_000696425.1 Galeopterus variegatus
GGCAGACGGCGGCACCTGGCTTCCCAGAGCTTATCACTCAGAGGGAGACACACAGAAGACACTCACGGGGACATGGGATGAGAGCTGTGTAAGGACCTGTGGCAGCTCACGTGGCTCTGAGCAGGACCAGGGAAGTCAGGAAAAGCGGACGGGGTTCTCTCCTGTCCTCTCAACACCTCCTATTTCTCTCTGCCTGCTTCTGTGACCTCCCCAGCTCCACCGTGTCTGCTGTCCTTCAGCATCCACTTTCTCAACCGGAAGTCCTGTCCTCCGTGCCCGGTGTGTGGGCTCATTGCTACATGGGGGGCCCTTGTGGAGCTGAGTGGGGGCAGCTTCTCCAAGACAGGACTGTGGTTGGGGAGCTCATGGTTTGGTACCTCCAAGATAATCCTAGCAGATGTGCTGGTCCGGAGTAAAGCCTGCTCAGGTAGATAGACTCTGCTCTAACACTTGAGCCTCCCTGGCACCCACTGCCTGCTCTGATCCCACTTCCCCTCTCCTGTTCTGCTAGGACGAGTGTCCCACCCTGTATGGTGGGCCCTGCCCTCCGGAGGGTACTGTTGCCCTACAAGGATGTTATACCAGTCAGAAGTCCCAGAGGGAGGCCCCAGAAGTCATTATGACT
>NW_007860119.1:0-625 GCF_000696425.1 Galeopterus variegatus
AATAAAATAATAATAAAATAAAATAAAAAAGTAAAATAAAAACGGAACTCCTTGGAGAATTGGCTGATGCTAGGACTGGTGCAGAAAATACACAGGATGAGCCTGGAGCTTCTTCTAGTACCAGAATGTAAGGAAATGTTTAAAAAAGTGTTGAGCAAATTCACACAGGAGACAACTGAGAGAGTTCCCAATAACCAAAGCTGAACAATAAAATAAAGTAATATCAGATTATAACCCAAGCATAAAATAAATGTCCATTAATCCATAATGATATAAAAAATAAATAAGTTAATAAATGGGAGATAAGAAACAAATTTTTGCAGAAGAATTCCAAATATATTATGTAGATGCTCCACCGTAAATAAGGGAGAGCACAACTCCCCACTTCTTATGTGTGGTTTGCTCATAAAATCTTCCTTCCAAAAAAGTATAGTATGGAAAAGGAGGGAAAAAACCTGGGGAGAAACGTGACAATCACAACTTTAGCCAGGTGATTAAGGCCAACTTCATAGTCATAAATCACACAGATGGTATGTATCCTTGATATGATGTAATGAAAATGGAACTTTACTTCTGTGATCTTCCTCCCTCAAACCCATAACCCCAGTCCAATTATGAGAAAAAA
>NW_007860120.1:0-625 GCF_000696425.1 Galeopterus variegatus
CCCTAACCAACCACATAAGATGCCCGCTTCTGGTTAGCCACCTACAGCCGTGCCAACAGCCGCCAGTCAGGGCATACCTGGAGCCTTCCCTTTTTTCCACTGTAAAACTTTCCCACTCCTCTGCCTACCTTTTGAGTCTCTGCCAAAACACAAGCGATGGTAGCTGACTCCCTTGTTACAGCAAGCTCTGAATAAACAGACTTCGCCTGTTTTCAATTTGATTGGTCTGTGTTTATTTCCACAGGAGGTTAGTGCTAAGTTTCTCTCTAAGGGCAAGCACATCTCATCCCTGTGGGAATTAATTAATTATCACTTAATTAATTAAAAATAATTACCTAGGGAGTCTCCGTCTACTATTCTCACACGAGGAAAACTCATTCCTCATATTCAGATGATTTTACAGCAACTTCTTGAGAACCTTGAGAAACAAATGGTATTTTGCTGAAGGAACATTTGACTCCTACTTGTTCCTGCTTTTATTACCCAGAGCCCACACATTAGCTGAGATGTCTCTGAGTCAACCAGGATAGATGGCAAAATCTCCCAATAGATTATTTATGATCCTAATTGGCCGGGGGTGGGGGGAGTGGGAAAGGAGGTAGTTTCAGTCTCCATCACTACATTT
>NW_007860121.1:0-625 GCF_000696425.1 Galeopterus variegatus
ACCCGGGGCCTTGGTGTTATCAGCACCGCACTCTCCCGAGTGAGCCACGGGCCGGTCCATGTGATTTTGAACTGAATACTTTTGCCATAAAAAAATTATTACAACATTTGACAAAAACCTTACATGGGGTTTGATGGCAGTAAAGCATCAAGGTTCATTTTCTGATTTTATTAATTATATTGTTGTTATACAGAAAAATGTCTTTATTTGTAGGAAATACACACCAAAGTTTTGGGGATAATAGAGAATCTGGTTGGCAACCCATTCTCAAATGGTTAAGGAAAAATAGTTACTTCTACCATACTTGTAGTTTTTTTAGCAACTTTATAATTTTTTCAAAAATATTTAGTTAAAAAGTGTATACTATTAAATAAATAGGCTATGCTTTGACTACCCTTGGGCTGGCTGTCCTCCAACTCTGTCTTGCAAGCCCGTTTCAAGGCCTGTGGGAACAGAGACCAATAGTTTGTTGGGATCTCAGGCAGGGAAAAGAAAATGATATTGTATGCGCAGCCTTCTGAATGTGGCTCAAGTTTTCTGTTGGGCCACGTCTGTGCTTTATCTTCACTGACAAACCATTCACACCGTTCTCAAAATATTTGCCCAATCTGTAAAAGACCCATGT
>NW_007860122.1:0-625 GCF_000696425.1 Galeopterus variegatus
TTTTTTTGAAGAAATCTTTATTTTGCTGTTTTTGTTTTTTAATTTTAGTTTGAAATAATAACAAATTTACAGGAAGGTGCAAGATACTGTAAAGAGATCCTGTGTACTCTTCGCCCAGTTTTTCCGAACGGTGACATTCTGTATAACACAAGTATCATGTAAAAACCAGGAATTTGACATTAGTACGATAGATGTGTGAAGTCCTTTGTCGTTTTATCAAATGTGTAGATTCCTAGAAAGCACCACCGTGATCAAGGTACAGCCTCCCAGGAGCTCCCTGACGTGCTACCCCCATCGTCACACCCTCCCCCCGCCATCCTTCAACCCTGGTACCACTAAACTGCTCTCCCTTTCTATGATTTTGTCATTTCAACAATTTTATATAAATAGAATCAGAGATTGGCTTTTTTCTCTCAGGATAATGCCCCTGGGATCCATCCAAGCTGTTCCATCTATCAAAGGTCATCCTTCGCCTTGCTGAGTAGCATTCCATGGTATGGGGGGATGGATCACAGTTCAACCATTCACCTGTTGGGGAACATTTTTGTTGACTCTAGTTTGGATGACTACAAATAAAGCTGCAATGAACAATCATATCCACATCTTTGTGTGAACATAAGATTTC
>NW_007860123.1:0-625 GCF_000696425.1 Galeopterus variegatus
CCGGTTCTAAAATTATTGGGTTATTTATACCCCAACTTCTTAGAGAAGCTAAAGAGGCAAGAAAACAGGATACAAATATATTTTGCTCTTTGTGTTTTTTTTTTTTTTTTGTCTTTTTCCATGTCCGGCAACGGATCGCAACCCTCAGTGTCGCCCCTGTACTGGACCAGGACCGGCAACGGGATCGCAACCCTGGTGTTGCCCCCGCGCCTCGCTCAGCCAGTGAGCGGGAACCGGTCTGTATGTGGGATCCGAACCCTCGGCGGGAGCGCTGCCGAACCCTCGGCGGGAGCACCGCTGTGCTTCCCAAGCGGCGCACTAGCGCAGTGCGCCACCGGGCCGGCCCCGCTGTTTGTGTTTTATGTTTTTTTTTTTTTTACAAACAGGGAATGCATTCTCCTTTCCTGGGACAAGACTGAATGCTACACATATGTCAAGGAAAAACTGAAGACTCTTAGAAGGCTGTTAAAATACCTCTGAAAAGGATAAAATTTTTATTCCCTTTATCTTAAATTTCCTCCTTATCTTTTAATGAGACAGAACCCTCAAAGTTAGGGCTGTTCTTATATTGGAAAAGTAATAATTGAACAGTTCGCCAGGCGTGTGCAGACAGACAATTGCCGTC
>NW_007860124.1:0-625 GCF_000696425.1 Galeopterus variegatus
AGTCTTATTTCTCCATTCATGACAAGTATCATGAGTGGTCACTACAGGATGCCATTTTTTTTATTGGTATGAATATTCATGAGATACAAAGCTGATTGTCACCCCTCGTGCCTAGACATGAGGGCCAGATTCATACTGGCAGCATACCCATTACCACAAATTGCATTTGTACCCCTTGTCCTCCACACAATTATCCCCAACCTCTCTCTCCCTTCCCCTTTCCCCCACAACTTCACTTTGTAGCCCAAGGAATGTTCTCTCCCTCTGCAAGTCCAACGCACTACTGTGGTCTTTCTTTCCTTCCTTCTTTCTGTCTTAGCTCCCACATGTGAGTACATGTGGTACTTATCCCTCTGTGCTTTGCTTATTTCATTCAACACAAGTTTCTCCAGGCTCATCCATGTTGTTGCGAATGGGAGAATTTCATTCTTTTAAAAGGCAGAGTAGAATTCCATGGTGTGTATATACCACCATTTCCTTATCCAATCATCCATCGATGGACATTTAGGTTGGTTCCATGTCTCAGCTATTGTAAACAGAGCTGCAATGAACAGGGGAGTGCAGGTATCCCTCTGACATTGTTTTATTTATTTAATTGATCTTTTTCATCCTCCTTTTCCTACTC
>NW_007860125.1:0-625 GCF_000696425.1 Galeopterus variegatus
GTGGTTAAAAATCAAGTCTGAAGATAATTTAACTCAGGAAATAATTTTTGAGCATATGCTATGAGTTTGCTTACGAGTTAAAACAGTGATTTAAACAAAATAAAGTCATACTTTTCTCCTTCACAATGTAAAATACTTTGCATGTGGGGTCCAGAAATTTATAGCATCTCTGCTCTAGAAAGGAACCACAATTTTGTCCAGCTCGCTACTCTGGGCTTGACTCATGGACTGAAATGATAGCTAGGTCTCCAGTCAACACATTTATATTCCAGACAGGAGGATTAATGAAGGAGTGAATAATACCAGATAAAAAGCACAAAGACATATCTCTTAAGGAAATTCCTGGAAGCTACAACAAAACAACTTTGCTAACCAACAGGACAGAACTCAATCACATGGCCTTACTTCATGATGGAGGCTAGGAAATATAGATTTAGTCAGGCTAGCTAATAGCCTTGCCAAAAATTAGTTTTCCATTACTGTGAAAGAAAGGGAGAACAATTAGTAGGTTCTGTCATAGTGACTGTTTTTTGAGGTGTATTGATGTGAACAACAACCAGACTCTGTCCTGGAGATTTTAGTCTCCTGGGAAAACTTCAGTCACTAAACATCTCTTGAGGGGCAA
>NW_007860126.1:0-625 GCF_000696425.1 Galeopterus variegatus
TCTCTTTTTTCGTGTCCGGCAACGTACCGGACTGGGACCGGCAACGGGATCGCAACCCTCGGTGTTGCTCCCACACCTCGCTCAGCCAGTGAGCGGAAACCAGTCTGTATGTGGGATCCGAACCCTCGATGGGAGTGCCACCGCACTCCCAAGCGGCGCACTGTAGCAGTGCGCCACTGGGCCGGCCCAGGCCGATTGTCTTTTTGCTGTGGAGTTCTAAGAGTTCTTTATATATACTGAAAAATAGACCCTTATGGGATATGTGATTTGCGAACGTTTCTCCTATTCTGTGGGTTGTCCTTTCACTTTCTGGAGTCCTTTGATGCACAAAAGAGTCCAGTTTGTCAAAAGAAAAAACTTTTGTGGCTGTGCTCTTGGTGTCACATTGAAAGAACTGTTGCCTAATCGAAGGTCATGGAGATGTACACCAATGTGCTTTTCTAAGAGTTTTTTAGTGTCAGCCCTTACATTTAGATCTGTGGTCCATGTTGAGTTAATTTTTCTACATGGTGTGAGATAGAAAGTCCAAGTTCACTCTTTTGCATGTGGATATCCAGTTGTCAGAGCACCATTTGTCAGAGGGATTATTCTTTTCCCCCCCTCAATGGTCTTGGAACCCTTCTTG
>NW_007860127.1:0-625 GCF_000696425.1 Galeopterus variegatus
ATATAAGGTACTGTAGTCTTAGTTCACTCACTCAGAGAAGAAAATATAACTTTAAAAAAAACCCACTATTTAATTTTTAGTATGAGCTCTTACTCCACTAGATTGAGTATTCTTAAATTGAGTTGTTTTAGAATTACTGCCCTTAACCATCTACTCTGGGCATATCTAAATTCCTGGGATATAAAGTGAGAGGTGAGATGTAGAAGAAAATTTGAGGATGGCACAGCTAGTCGATCTCAGTATTTATTGTCACTGACATCCAGTGAAGCTCAGTCCACAGAGTAGATGCTGAAAGGTAGCTAATTTGGACCTTAAACCATCTCAACATCCATTCATTTTCTGTCCTGTCTTTTGGTCTCTCTCAAGTGTAAGGAAATAGGGCAGGACTGCCCGAAGCCCTATATTATACCATGTTACCCTGAGTGCACAAGAGAGTAGACCTGCAGATCCTGAGCACTGCCAGAGTATGGAGGAATTCAGGGAGGCTATCTCAACCTTTACTGCCTAGAAGTATCAATAATCCCTGGACTCATGCCTTAGCATATAAGCTTGGCAAATACATTCAGCCACTAAGTTTAGCATTTAAGCTCTTTCTTTAACCCCACCACTCCTCATTCCATTCCAC
>NW_007860128.1:0-625 GCF_000696425.1 Galeopterus variegatus
CTTACTCATAATGATGTAAATTAATGCATAAATAGATTAAATGTTTCACAAGGAAGGGAATATTTAAATAGTTTTAAAGAACCTCTCCACAAAATACTTATTAATTACAAAGGAAGGGAAGAAAGGTAACTTTACAGTGGAGAAGCCTGGCTTCTCATTAACTTTATCATTACCTTAACCAAGTGATTAAAGTCAAAATTCCCAACAATAAATGGCTTGATCAAAACCATTTGCCACTTGATAGAATGTAATATGTCACTTCTATGATTATTCTTGCCAAAGATGCATAACTGGAACTAATCATAAAGTAACATAAGAAAAACCCAAGATGAGAAATTGTCTACAAAGTAACTAGCCTACAATATTCCAAAATGACAAGATCATGGCCATCAAGGAAAGGTGAGGAACTATAGTAGATTGAAGGGAACTAAAGAGACATGACAACCGAAAGCAAAGCTTGAGTCTGAACTGGATCCTTTTGCTACAAGGAACAGTATTGTTACAACTGGCAAAACTTGAATAGGGTCTGAGGGTTAGTCAATAGTAATGTACTGATTTGATTTCCTAATTTTTGTGATTGTATTGTGGTTAGTAGGAGAAGATCCTTGGTATAAAAGTTTTGGGA
>NW_007860129.1:0-625 GCF_000696425.1 Galeopterus variegatus
TGGTATAGTTTTTTTCTATCCTTTCACTTTCAACCTATTTCTGTTTTGGATCTAAAGCAAGTCTCTTGTAGACAGTGTATAGTTGCATCATTCTTTTTAATTCATTCTGCCAATCTCTGTCTTTTGATTGGAGAGTATAATCCATTTATATTTTAAGTAATTACTGCTATGGAGAAAATTCTGTCATTTTTGTTATTTGTTTCCTACATGCCTGATAGCTTTTTTGTTTCTTATTCCATGAATTACTGTTATCTTGTATTTAGATGATTTTTTATAATAAAACAGTTTAATTCTTCTCATTTTCATTTTGTGTATATTCTGTAACTAATTTCTTTGTGGTCATCTTGGGGATTACATTTAATATTTAAAGTTATAACACTCAAATTTGAATTTATACCAGCTTAATTTCAATAATATACAAAGCTCTGTTCATTTAACAGCTTTGTTTCAATCTCTTTTAATTATTAATATTATGAAATTATATCTTTATACATTGTGTGTCCAAAATCATAAACTAATAATTCTTTTTATAATGCATAATGTCTCAAATTATGTTGAAAACAAAATGGAGACTGACAAACCAAAGTTAGAATAATACTAGCTTTTAGGCTAATTTTTTTAATGG
>NW_007860130.1:0-625 GCF_000696425.1 Galeopterus variegatus
TATATGAGTATACAGTATAACCTAACTATATATATGCATGTACCAATATAGATATGTCGGACTGTATGCATCTACTGACCTTCTAAATAGTTTCCCTCCACTTTGTCTCATTTTTTCCAGTATATAACAAGAAGGTACCTAAAAGCTTTATTCCTGATGTTTCCTTCTGATTTCCAAATCTTCTACATGTTAATGTGTTTATTTTTGTCCTAAGTCTTAAAGACTCCCCCAGGTGCTTAGTTCAGTATTTTCACACATCTACCTCATTCTAGTTTGTCTTTGATATGTCTGCCAGCTCTAAACCAGGAACAACTTGGGCAGAGGTAGCTTTCACATCTTTCTATTTAGAAAACAAAAAGGAGTTAAGTGTTTGTGTCTCAGACAGATGAAATAAAAACAAATTATATATAATATTAGATATAAAATTGAGCTTTTTGAATTGCTAACATAAATGTTCTATAAGAGTGTTAACAAATGATAGAGAGAACTTGAATTTTCAAGTTCTGTATCCTATTATGTCATCACGTACCAGAGTATATTAAAATATCCAGCAAAAACAGTTATCAGAGTATATTAAAATATCCAGCTAAAACAAATCCCGAAAATTAAAAGCTAAGCAATATGG
>NW_007860131.1:0-625 GCF_000696425.1 Galeopterus variegatus
TGTTATCAGCACCACACTCTCCCGAGTGAGCCACGTGCCGGCCCTAGCATTTTTTTTTTTTTAAAGGCAGCTGTATCTAACTAGTTGTACTCACCTTGGAGTTTTTAGACTATTTAATATGGGAGGTTTTTGCAGTCTGTGAAATAAACTTAGATTTGCTTATGAAAAGTGTTACAGTGTAGCATTGTTGGAGGGTGGGGATTTTACACACTTTTGTAATCTTCCACAAGGCTGATTTTACTTGTGGTGTGATTTAAGGGCGTTCATTGGGGAAAGTCAACTTAAAAAAATATATAATCATTTATTTAACTAAATTATCACCAACAGGAATTATAGGTACTTTATTATTTAAAAATGACTTAGATGTACATATATGGGCAGATTACATTATTTTGGAACATTTCTGTCACATTCTTATGACACAGAGATGGTAAGAAGTAGCTCCATCTTAGTCTTTGGGAAAGTTTTGCTACTTAAGTACCGTTTGTTTGCTAGAGACTCCATGGATCAAAACATGGCAAGGTTCTCCTTTAAAACTTTGTGTGTGTGTTCACAGAAGCTAACAAAAGAAAGACAAACAGTGGGCATTTTTATTCAGTGTCTCCCTGAGCTCTTAGAAAAAAAT
>NW_007860132.1:0-625 GCF_000696425.1 Galeopterus variegatus
ACAACACCAAGTCAAGGGTTAAGATCCCCTTACTGGTCATCTTTTATTTAAAAAAAAAAAAGTTCATGGAAAAGGGCCAGCCTGTGGCTCACTTGGGAGAGTGTGGTGCTGACAACACAAAGACAAGGGTTAAGATCCCCATAGTGGTCATCTTTTATTTGTTTAAAAAAAAATTTCATGGAAAGATTCTTATTTTTAAAAAAAATTTCATGGAAAGATTCTTATTACCTTTTAATTCCATTTTTCCACAAACTTTTTGAAGGGCCCTCTATACACTGGCATTTGCATTTCAAATTACACTGTGGAGAAAGGACTCTGCTCTGTGGAGAAGGACTGAGGGTGGGGTAGATGGGGAGGGAGGCAGAAAAACACAGGGCTCAGCTGGCAACAACTGGTGAGATTCGGGAGAAAACACACACAGACACACAGACACACACATACACAGACACACACACACACCACACACACACACACAGACACACACACACAGAGACACACACAGACACACACACACACACACTCTCACTCACTCACTCACTCACTCTCTCTCTCTCTCTCTCCTGATGAGAGGAGGACAGGACAGTGCTGTAGTCAAGAGCCCAGACTTAGAATCACATTGCTTGGA
>NW_007860133.1:0-625 GCF_000696425.1 Galeopterus variegatus
TCCTCGGCCTAGGCATCCACCTGCTTCCCAAGCCCCTCTGTAAAGGGAAGAGAGCCCCATCATCAACTAAGTCAATTTGCTCACAGGATCTAGAAGGAAATGGAAAAATGGTGTACTAGTCACTGAAAGCAGATCTTATAAGCCCACATAAATGGGCAGAAAAGAAGCAGAGACACGTGAATCCTGACATGTTAGAAAACATCCTTGGGGGTGAAAAATCTAAACCACATTTATAGAATGAGGAGCCTGGGGAGGAAATCTACCAAATATGTATGAATGACTACTATGCTTTGAACCATTTCTCAGAATGTGAGCCTTAATGGTATAAACTTAACTACAACTAATTCAGCTGAAATTTGGCTATACAGCAGGTTGCCATTAGCACACCCACTACAACGTCTGCACATCTGTGGGTCATGATTATGATTGCCCTTTACCAGGAATATTAAGCAATTTGTTAGAGAGAGCACATCTGGAAATAAACCTATGTTAGCTTGAGCATGGTTTTTTAGTTCTATAAACCATATAGTCTTTCTCCAGAAATTATGATTCCAGTTCAATTCTTGTATACTTTGAAGAAAAACAACATTGACAATAGAAACTATGAGCTTCAAATACAACACTA
>NW_007860134.1:0-625 GCF_000696425.1 Galeopterus variegatus
TTTTTAACAAGGTTATGCATATTTATTTGTTCAAATAAATTCATAAACTGAATTAAAAAGTACTATGTAGAAAGCATGGCTTCAAATTTTCAAAAACCGGAGAGGTGAAACATTAAAATTTACGTATTTCATTTTATAATCTCTACAATTATTTGAAAGAGCTCTCTAAAGTCTTCCAAAAGCATGCAAATATCAAATTAATTTCAACAGAGGAAGATGAATAAACTTTTCAAAGGCAAATTCATTTCTAAGTGAATCAACAAGTTCACTTAATAAAAAAAAAATCAAGAACAGAAATTAAATATCTAAGTGTAGCAACATAAATTGCATAAAAACCAATAAAACAGACTATAAACACAAGGACACTTCACAAAGTTCCTGCAAAAATAGAACTGAATGATTATGGAAATCTTTCCATGAATTTTTTTCATTTTTTTAGTGACTAAGATCATAGAAAATATGTTCTTTGATCACATAA
Source organism: Galeopterus variegatus (assembly GCF_000696425.1). NCBI lineage: Eukaryota > Metazoa > Chordata > Mammalia > Dermoptera > Cynocephalidae > Galeopterus > Galeopterus variegatus. The sequence continues at coordinate 479 of NW_007860134.1, forward strand.
CAGAAGGAAATTTAGAAAACTCACAAATGTGCGGAAATAAAAAAAATACTCTTCTAAAAAAATGATGGGTTAAAAAAAATCAGAGGGAAATTAGAGAGTACTTTGAAATAAAGATCAAAGCACAACATATCAAAACTTATAGGATGC
>NW_007860135.1:0-625 GCF_000696425.1 Galeopterus variegatus
ACGCTTTTATAACACTGTTGGCCAGACACTGTTCTAAAGAGAATGTGCAGCTAGTAACTAAGTCTTATAATCCTCATTACTACTACAACAACTATAAGGAAGTTACTGTTATTATCTCAACGCTGTCAGTGAAAAAAAACAAGGCAAAAAGATGTTAACTAAATTGTCCCAAGTCAGCTAGTTAGCGATAGAGCTGTATTCCAACCCAGTCAGGTCCTCAACCACTGTATTATCCTGCTCCACTAAGAGATCTGCTATAGTTAACATAGGCAAAAAACAATTACGATTGGCTGAAGTAATTCCATGGCAACAAAAATGGAAAAAAAAAGAGAAAGTCTAGGGCAGTAGGATTTTTTGTTTTAATTTTTATTTTGTCAATATACAATGTGGTTGATTATTATGGCCCATCACCGAAACCTCCCTCCCTCCTCCCTCTCCCATCTCCTACCCAGCAATGTCCTTTCCATTTGCTTGTTGTAACAACTTCAAAGGATTGTAGTTGTTATATCTTCTTCCCCCCCCCCCCCGGTTATTTTTTTGGTGTGAGTGAATTTATTTATTTACTTTTAGCTCCCACCAATGAGTGAGAACATGTGGTATTTCTTTTCTCTGCCTGACTCGTTTC
>NW_007860136.1:0-625 GCF_000696425.1 Galeopterus variegatus
CTCATGCTTTTTCATGACTGTATAATAGTCCACTGTATAGATATACCACATCTTACGTATTCATTCATCAGTTGATGGGCATTTAGTTTCCAGTTTGGATTGTTATGAATAACACTGCTATGAACATTCACATACAAGTTCTTGTATAGACGTATGTTTTCATTTCTCTTGGGTGTATTCCTGGGAGTGGAAGTCGTGGTTACTATGGGAACTCGGTTTAACCTTTTGAGGACCTGCAGACTGTTTTCCAATGTGGCTGGTCCCTTTTACATTTCTACCAGCAGTGTGTGCAGGTTCTAATTTCTCTGTATCCTCTCCAATGGTTGCAATTATCTTTTTTGATTCTAGCCACCCTAGTAGGTATGAAATGGTATCTCATTGTGATATTTTAAAAATTAATTAATTAATTTTGTTAACTGACAAATACTAGTTGTGTATATTTGTGGGGTACAATGTGATGTTTTGATCTACGTATACCATGTACAAAGATGAAATCAAGCTAGTTAACATTTCTATCACCTCACTAACTATTAGTCCGTTTTGTGTTGCTGTAACAGAATACCTAGAACTGGGTGATTTATAAAGAAAACGAAATTTATTGCTTACAGTTTCTGAGGCTGGGAAG
>NW_007860137.1:0-625 GCF_000696425.1 Galeopterus variegatus
TCTTTAGGGTAGAAGAGTTCCAGTGCCTTAAGTATACCCTGTGCTTTATCTATTTGCCCCCAACTCTCTCACCTCCTGACTGGCAACCACTGATCATTTTAGTGTCTATAGTTGTGCCTTTTCCACAATGTCAAATACTTGAAATTTTCACCTATTTAAAGTTTTCACTATTGTTTAATATTTTCATAAGCTTTCTATATTAGTTTTACTATTTAGGAGTCCTTCAGAAAGATTCTTTTCTTCTTTACACTGATATATGACATCTTACAAAAATCTAATTAGTTAAATGCCTCAATTGATTTCAGTTGTATTTTTAAAATTGCTTTTTTAAGCTGTTTTTATGTCTTTTTCTTTTTAAAACTGTTTTTTTGTCTGCATGTCATTTTTGTAAATTTTCTCAATGATAGAAAATAATGGCTTTGTGAAATTAGATGTAATAATAACACTTGGCTCAAACTTCTTCGCAGCCTAGAACTTTGACTAGTAATAGAAGGGAATGACTAATAATATGATGGGCCACATAGATAATGTAACAATAATACATAATAACACATAGATAATAATAACAACATATAGATAATGTAACACATGAGATAATGTAACACTAAAGCAATGAAACAGATTT
>NW_007860138.1:0-625 GCF_000696425.1 Galeopterus variegatus
TAGAAAACTTCTTATGCTGGTAAAGAAACCTATGGGATCAATGAAAACTTTTAGGAATATTGCTCTCATTATTTTCAGGGTGATTTTAGAGTCAGGCTTTTGCCTAAACCTGTGTATTTCATTTATTTATTCATCCCCTATTCATATACTATGCATCTACTTCAGGCCAAAAATGTTGCCTGACACTGAAGATTCAAACATGAGCCAGTCTCTTTCAAATTTTGTTGAGGCAGACATAATAAAACACCAATTAAATATAGTGCCGTGGGATCCCATAGGAGAACAAGTAACCTTAGCCTGGGGGATCTCAGTGGGCTTCAGAGAGGACTTGCTGCAGCACCCTATAATTTTCCTTCACAGCACTTAGTTACAACCACTGTTATGCAGTGATTCAAGAGATTACTGAGTTAGCATTCACCTCCCCACTAGACACTGGTAGCAGAGACCAGGTCTGCCTTGTTCATCACTATACACACAACGTAGTTCTTAGCACATATTGTACTCTTAATAATGATTTCTTGAATGAGTAAATTATTGTTTCAGAACTGAAGTATGAATATCTCCTCAGATTAATAAACAGTATTGGAGCTTTTATACTCAGAGGCAATGGTATATACAAAAGTGT
>NW_007860139.1:0-625 GCF_000696425.1 Galeopterus variegatus
GACATATGTATAGCATGTTTAAAGACATGCAAAATTATATAAGATGAAACAGAAATGTTAATGAGAAATAATGATGAAGAAATTTGGTGAGAAATATTTAAAATAAAAAAGTTATCAAATTCAAAAATTATAAGTAAACTGCACAAATTCTAAGCTGAGCATATTGAAAGTAAATTTAGTAAATTGTATCTTTCCACTTAGAAATTTACCCCAAATACAGTCTAAAAAGGAAAATAAATGTAACATTTACTGAAGAAAAATGGAAAACTATAGTTATACACTGAGAAAATCAAATATAAGAAACTCAACACCGTGCGCGACCAAGCAGGTAGGCCTCACCGCCTCTGGACTCCATCCAAAGCCCTGCCAAGTGCATGCCAACCAGAGAGGCACCCTGCCAGAGAGGTCTGAGATCCGAGGCGACCACACACCCAAGGCACTAGTGGGTGACTGAGCAGACACTGGGGCAGCCACGCCAAATTGGCAGCCCCAGCAGCATCCTAGCCAGACAATAGTGTTGAACCAGTGGCCAGTGAAATCCTTTGCCACAATGACTAAAAATCAAAGGAAACATACCAGAAATATGAAAAATTAAGAAAGTACACCACCAAAGGGTAATAATTCT
>NW_007860140.1:0-625 GCF_000696425.1 Galeopterus variegatus
TCAGGCTCAAGTTAAACTTCCTCCTCATTATGATTGGGATAATATTCCAAGGAAGTTGTTCGGTAGACTACATGATAGACATAAATGATATACATACAGTCCCAAGCACAGTGACAAGCACATAGCAATTGCTTAGTGAATGCCAGTTTTTGTTAATAACTGATGTTCAGAATCACCCTTAGAGCCAATCTTGGCAAGAGATGGCTCACAAAGGCGATCAAAATTAGAATGTCCAGGGAATTACAATTTTCCATGTACACACTCTTTGGGCCCAGAAATCCCACTTCCAGGAATCTACCCCAGGGAAATACAGTTGGCCCTCTATATCTGGCCAAGGGGCAGCTATTTGGGGAATGAATGGAGCTTGGACATATGAGCTGGGTGTCCAATCTGTGATGCCAGCAACATGTGACAGCTGGAGCAGGAAGAGAAGAGAACCGGATGTTTTTCATTTGCATTCTTGCTTTGGGCCTACAAGTGTTAGAGGCTGGCTTGCTCTTTCCTGTCACTCCAGGCAGTGATGTTTGGTAGCCACTAGAGACGCAGCCCACACTAGTCTTTAAGGTTTCCCCTCCTCTCTCCAATATAAACTAGGAGTCAAGCAACTTGGCTTTTAGAGGGAATT
>NW_007860141.1:0-625 GCF_000696425.1 Galeopterus variegatus
GCCGCTCACTGGCTGAGCGAGGTGCGGGCGCAACACCGCGGGTTGCGATCCGTTGCCGGTCTCGAAAAAAGACAAAAAAAAAAGAAGAAGTAAATCAGATAGTCTGTATGAAGTAAATCCTGGTGTTTTTCTTTTATACAAATCCCTACACAAATTATACTGAATCATTGTACAAATGAGAATCTGATTTGTAAAGAAACATTTGTCTTTTGGTTCCACAATGATAGCATAAAGAGAAAGATGGAAAACTTTGTTGGTTATTATTTTTAGGAAAAGACCTGGAAATCAGGATCTAAATCCCTCTTTCTTCCTTCTACCGTGTGATATGGGATAGTTTTTCCTATTGTATGCTTTTTACTTTCTTCATTTTAAAGAATGTGGAACCGGGACATTGATGGGGGGGCATGTGCTGTTCGTCTGTGAGTCACTTTCAGGCAGTCAGTGAGCATCTAGTTGCATTATCGACACGGAGGGTTGCAATCCGTTGCCGGACATGGAAAAAGACAAAAAAAAAAAAAAAATTTTTTTGTTTTGCCTTAACTTTGTATTTTAATGCTGGGCTTGCTTGCTACTTTTTTGCTGTATGTCTCATTGCTGTTATCCTTTTCCCATGAGGATTAGAATT
>NW_007860142.1:0-625 GCF_000696425.1 Galeopterus variegatus
CAATCCTCTTTGCCTCTCAAGTGCAACAAACTCATTTCAAGGTCTCTGAGTGGCCCCACCACAGCCCCTTCACTAGGCTTGAAGCAAAGGAGGTATCGACACCAACCTCCTTCAAGGAAACACATAGCATGGCCACAACTCTTCAAATAAATATTTTTACAAATTCAACTTTTTCTCCCTACTCTGTCACAATTATTAAATATTTTCAAAATGAATACTGGAGTTCAAGAATCATAGAACTGGTTTCCCACATCGAACATTTCTTTTGTAAACTCTCCATATGGGGATGTGGATTTAGATTTTCCTATCCTTTTTTTTTTATTGTGTTTTTATTTTTGACAACTTTCAATTTTAACGTTTCTGTTTTGTATAACTGTAGATTCCAGAACTGATTTCTCATGCACAAAAATAATTATTCTAAGAAGGTACAATGTTCTGAAGGTTGCAGCATAGTGTCATAAAAGGCACAGTACCTGGGCAGTACGACTTTCTGAGTTAGTCATTCTTGCTTGACAACCACATAAGTAATCTGGATAGCATACTCAGCTCAAATGATCTCTTTTTAAGATGAGGTGATGCCATGAGATGATATCCAAGATCCCTTCTACCTCTGACATTTTTTACT
>NW_007860143.1:0-625 GCF_000696425.1 Galeopterus variegatus
ACAGTAGGCATTTCATTAATGTTACTGTACCTCTTTCCTCTTTCACCATCTCAGACTAATATCTATATCTATATCCCTTATAGCAGTTTTTAAATTTCAAGGTTTATTCTTCTGTTTGGCGTGCCAGGAGTCGTGGGTTATAAATGCAGATTTCCACAATGCTGATTCAGGAGGCCTGGGGTGCGTGCGCTGTGGGGGTTGTGGTGGAAAGGAACTTCATTCTTACCAAGCGCTCCAGATGCCGCCTGGCACCCGGGGGACACGCTGCTCGAGACTGGTGCAGTAGCGTATGTGTAAGAACTAACAATAGGCCAACTCTCCTAGCTTCACGTAAAGTTTGAATTTGTTTCAAAGAAGTTTCCTTAAAAAGTTGTTTAATGACAAAATTAATATTTTATTACAAACAAAAAGATAAAGCAAATATATATAAGGAAACACATAACCCACTACCCTGCAGTCTTTGATGACCACAATTCACATTTTGGTATGTATCCTTCAAAATTACTTTTTATGCAGATATCAACCTATACATACGAGGCTACTTCAAAAAGTTCATTGAAAATAGAATGAAAACATAATGCAAATCTTTCCAAGAAGTACTGTCATATATGGCAGCATATCACAC
>NW_007860144.1:0-625 GCF_000696425.1 Galeopterus variegatus
ACAGCCTGCTGGGCTACTTCACGAGGAGTCTAAACAATCAGAACATAAAGAGACAAATCATCATTTATTCCTAGGCAATGACTAAAAAAAAAACTGTTTTAAAAGTGTTAGACTACTTAAATCAACTTTCCAAGATTTTCTTCATTTAAAATCTTAATGTGAATATCACTCCATATTTCATCATTCTCAAATCATAAATACCACTTCTTCTATTGATGCAATAAACATCAATGCTATATTTGCTTGTAGCACTAGAATTTATCAATTAGGTTTTATATATAAAAGCTCTCCCAAACAATCTTCAAGATAAAGAAGCAATATCAGGAAAACAGTATCTCTCATTATAGTTTTTTTAAAGTACATCTGTTGTCTTCATTATCAACATTTATTGAGTGGTTGTGCAGTACAAGGCAACATGTTATATAGTATTTATGAAGAAGTAAAAAACTGAACACAGAATGCAATGTAAAAAAGGGAATCTTAGTTTTTAAAACAGTATGTGAGTGATGTCAGCATGATGGAGGAGTAGGAATGTCCAAACCCTTGTTCTCCCATAGAGACACCAAGTTAACAGTAATATATGGACCAAATATCATTGTGAAAATGCTAGAAACTAATTAAGGAG
>NW_007860145.1:0-625 GCF_000696425.1 Galeopterus variegatus
GCCTTAAAAATTGAACAAGGGTTTTCAGAGGAGGAAATGTTTGACTTAAGATTTGAAAAATGTGTAAGAGTTTTGCAGACAAAGAATGTGTTAAATAAGGGAAAGGGAGGAAGGACAGAGAGATACAGTACTGATCAATAAATATAAATATGCTTTTTAAAAAGCTATAAAGAACCTTGTAAATTAAAGGCATGTTAAGAAAATGCTCTCTATTTATAAAACTCTATATTTGGGGGAACAATACCTTAACTTTCAAAGGGCTTTCATTTATATTAGCTCATGTGATTCGCCCAACCCTGTGAATAGAAGGAGCTGGTGTTTGGCAAGGGAACTGAGAAACTATTTAAATGACTTGATCATCAAAATCATCAAACAGATAAGCAGCAAAGCAAACTAGAATCCAGAACCCATAAATCTTGATTAATGGCTGCAAGTTGATGCAGCATAAACAGCTTACTTACAGCTTTAACTCTAGGAATAAGGACAATGTTATACTTTTGGAGATAGTAAGAAAGAAATAATGAATTTTCAGTTCTTTTATGCTAAGAAAAAGAATTTTCTTTCTTTTTTTTTTTTTTTTTTGTCTTTTTGTCTTTTTCCGTGTCCGGCAATGGATCACAACCCT
>NW_007860146.1:0-625 GCF_000696425.1 Galeopterus variegatus
TGGTCCTAAAGAATTCTGATATATTAGGAGAACCATAACTGTCTAAAGAGAAAGAGCATCACGTCCAAAAATATAAAGAAAGAAGGAAAAAGAATGAAAGAAAACTTGTAGTTCTGGCTTTTGGTACTTGTAGTTCACTGGCATCAAATACACAGGAAATCTACAGTTTTAAAGAGAGTTGTATTAGCAAAATCACTGCCAATCTGGAATGAAAAAAGACAGTGTATTTAAATGTAAAAATACCTGAGAGCCACCAGTTCTTTACACACAATAAATTGTCTGAGAAAGCTGCTTAGCCACCAAGAAGTACTGCTTCAAAAGCAGCTAAGGAGGATTATAGACAAAGAAGTACCTCCCATAAGGTAGTAACAAGAGTGGTAGAGATTGATGGACAGTCACTTCCATAGGAGCAAATCTGAACTCTAATCAAGGAACATCAACTGTCCTCAGGATAAGGGCACCTGGTGATACTTTTCCAGTAGCAATACACAATTTTTGTTGAATACTAACCACTTCTGCTTCTTATCCTTTGCATGGAATGAAAATGTTTATTGTGGATATCTTTCCTTGCTTCACCATTGTGCAGTGGGTGTGTGGAGAATAGATTACTCATCTTTTTTTAGTT
>NW_007860147.1:0-625 GCF_000696425.1 Galeopterus variegatus
TGAGGGTTGCGATCCGTTGCCGGACACGGAAAAAGACAAAAAGACAAAAAAAAAAAAGACAAAAAGGAAAAAAAATAAAAAAGTACTGACATATCTCAAAGGCAATTGCTAAGTTTAAAAAAAAAAGCTGCAGAAAAAAATACATTGTCATTCCATTAATGTTTTTAAAAAGGCTATAAATAAGTACATAAATTATAAAAGCATAGAAAAAGGACTAAAAGAAAACCCACCAAACAGGATATTTCTGGGAGGTCAATTTTTTCTCTTAACTTCTATATAAATTTTTTTTTTTTTCCCCTTTTTTTTGTCTTTTTTCGTGTCCGGCAATTGATCGCAACCCTCAGTGTCGCGCCCGGACCGGACCGGCAACGGGATCGCAACCCTCGGTGTCGCACCTCGCTCAGCCAGTGAGCGGGAACCGGTCTGCATGTGGGATCCGACCCCTCGGCGGGAGCACCGCCGCACTCTCAAGCAGCGCACTGTAGCAGTGCGCCACCGGGCTGGCCCTAAATTTGGTTTTTAAAATTTATTTATTTATCTTTGGCAGCTGGCCAGTGTGGGGAACTGAACCCTTGACTTTGGTGTTTTAACACCACACTCAACTGAGCCAACTTACCAGCCTTTT
>NW_007860148.1:0-625 GCF_000696425.1 Galeopterus variegatus
CCAGTGGAGTAAAAAGCTGTCAGTGGCCCACCTTCCTCCCACATGTCTGGGTGAGACCTGCAGTGGCAGCAGCATGGGCAGTGAGTCATGCTGGTGTTCAGTGGCCCTGACTCCTGATTTGGGAGCTTCCCTTCTCCAACACAGTCATGTCTTTACTTATAGGCTAACTATCTTCTCTTCATGCTTCAGAGGTACTCAGAGCTCAGGTCCTTTCTACTGAGAAGTACAATGTTTCCCCTCAATGGAAAATTTTAACAGAAACGAAAATATGTAAATAAGTGAATAATATCTTGAATTTAGAAATTTGCCATTGTATGAAGGGGAGTTTGGTACAATATCTTTTAACACCCTCTTCTCCTCCCAGTCAGTATTGTTTGTAAAAGACTGTGTTTCTCAAGAGCTGCATTTGTTATGTAATAATTAATTAATTTAATGTAATTAAAGCAATATTTTAAAGCTTCCATTTGCTTATATGCTTAACAGCAAGAATTTTTGGAGTTTACTGGATCTTAGCATTGCCTCATTCACTAGCGACTTGGACTTGAACAAGTTGTTTGGCCTCCGCGTGCCTCAGTTTACCCATCTATAAATTGTGGAAAACAATGCCCATAGGGTTGTGTGAGAA
>NW_007860149.1:0-625 GCF_000696425.1 Galeopterus variegatus
CTTTCTTTCTTTCTTTCTTTCTTTCTTTCTTTCTTTCTTTCTTGACTGAATAACATTCCATCGTGTCTATATGCCACATTTTCTTTATCCATTCATCTATTTGTTGATGGACATTTAGGTTGATTATATATCATGGCTATTGTGAATAATGATGCAATGAACATGGGAGTGCAGATATCTCTTCAACATACTGATTTTATTTCCTTTGGATATGTATCTAGTAATAGTATTGTTGGATCATATGGTAGTTTTATTTAGAATTTTTTGAAGAACGTTTGTACTGTTTTCCTTAATATATTGCCTTATACTAATTTACATTCCCACTGACAGTGTATAAAGTTTCCCTTTTCTTCACATCCTTGACCAACATTTATCTCCTGTCTTTTTCATAGTTGCCATTCTAACAGGTATGAAGTGATAACCCACTGGTTTTAAGTTACATTTCCCTGCTAACTAGTGATGTTTATTTTTGCCAGTTGGTGGTGGTAGCTGAGAGGAATCATTTGTATGTCCTCTTTTGAAAAAAGTCTGTTCAAGTCCTTTGCCCATTTTTTAATTGGGTTATTTGTTTTCTTGCTATTGAGTTTTATTAATTCCTCATAAATTTTGGATATTAATCCCTTAG
>NW_007860150.1:0-625 GCF_000696425.1 Galeopterus variegatus
GATGTCAACTTTCTGTCTATATACTGCCATGTGCTGCTAAACAGTGTTCATTTGTGTGTAGAATCCTTTGGTGCTACATAGTAGTGCCTAACATTTTAATCATTACAATATAATCAGATATGAAGAGGTGTAGATTTTGTATATAAATTATGCATTCCCATTAAGTGGATATTGATATATGTCAACCAACCAAAGATTTGAAAACCTCAGAAAAGGGAAAAGCTATTAAATCTCCACAAAGCAGGTATGCTGCCAACATCCCAACTCAAAAGTGCTTTCTATGTTCAAATTGTGAGAAGAAAATAATTTTTAAAGTTTTAATTTAATTTTACTTTTTCATTTTGTATTTTTTGAAGATGTATGAAACTATAGCTATATGTCATGTACACATAATTTATATGCATACAAGTTAAATTTTATTATAATAAAGTCAGCTAAATGCCATTTTTTTTCTTTTAAAAGGATTTTTTTTTATTACTCTAGTTTGAGAAACACCAAACAAGATCACTTTGAAAATATTGATAACTCTACATCTGGTAATGATGTTTCTGTCAAAAAAACCCCCCAGATTGTAAAAATGCAATTTAGAGTACTATTCTTCTGAAGCCATAATATTCCCTATGGT
>NW_007860151.1:0-625 GCF_000696425.1 Galeopterus variegatus
ACAGAACTCCTGGGTTCTTTGCATTTACCTTATTTCTCTGAACTTGTCTGTCAGTAGGTAACATTCTTGAAAATAGAGCTCAAATATAGACATGGATATTCTTGCAAAGAAAAGTAGAATTTTGGTATGAATCAAGGGAGTTTGGCTAAGGCAGAAGGAAAAAAAGTAAATGGGTAATATGGGGTATAATTTTTTATTTTTTTCTGTTGATATCCATATATTTTGTGCAAAAACATATCTACAGATGAGAATTATAAAAGAATTTATTTTTGGAATTGTACAAAGTGGACCCTTATAAAATCTTGCATTTACAATTTATACCAGATACATTTTTTTTTTTTTTTTAATAGCAGTCTTCAGCTTTCCTAAGAAACCTCTGAAAAATAAATGTCTTTGGGAAAACAACTCTAGATGATCATCAAAATTACAGCACAAATAAATGGGCTGTTTTCCTTTTATAAACTTTCATTTGCCAGTTACTTAGGAAGAAATAGATAAAATAGTTTTATTGCAAGATGAAGCAGGTCACTCCTTTTGTTTTTTGAAATCCAAGCGTTTGAGATTAACTTTTTTGCATTTTTTTTCTGCTTTAATCTCCTCTTGACACCAAATCTGTCTTTAACAT